>NW_026943818.1:32509591-32564591 GCF_035594765.1 Anolis carolinensis | reverse complement strand
AAAATTATTATTATTATTATTATTATTATTATTATTAGAGGTGGGTAAGAATAAAATTTATTATTATTATTATTGTTATTATTATTATTATTAGAGGTGGGTAAGAATAAAATTTATTATTATTATTATTATTATTATTATTAGAGGCGGGTAAGAATAAAATTATTATTATTATTATTGTTATTATTAGAGGTGGGTAAGAATGAAATTATTATTATTGCTACTACTATTAGGCTGCAAGACTAAAAGTATTATTATTATTATTATTATTATTATTACTATTAGCGGTGGGTAAGATTATTATTATTATTACTATTAGAGGCAGGTAAGAATGAAATTATTATTGCTACTGCTATTAGGCGGTAAGACTAAAAGTATTATTATTATTATTATTATTACTACTATTAGAGGCGGATAAGAATGAAATTATTATTATTGCTACTGCTATTAGGCTGTAAGACTAAAAGTATTATTATTATTGTTATTATTATTATTATTATTATTATTAGTATTAGAGGCGGATAAGAATGAAATTATTATTATTGCTACTACTATTAGGCGGTAAGACTAAAAGTATTATTATTATTATTACTATTAGAGGCGGGTAAGAATAAAATTATTATTATTACTATTAGAGGCAGGTAAGAATGAAATTATTAGTATTGCTACTACTATTAGGCGGTAAAAGTATTATTATTATTATTACTATTAGAGGCGGGTAAGAATAACTACTAATATTATTAGTGGGGTAAGAATAAAATTATTATTATTACTATTAGAGGCAGGTAAGAATGAAATTATTAGTATTGCTACTACTATTAGGCGGTAAAAATATTATTATTATTATTACTATTAGAGGCGGGTAAGAATAACTACTAATATTATTAGTGGGGTAAGAATAAAATTATTATTATTACTATTAGAGGCAGGTAAGAAATTATTATTATTATTATTATTATTATTATTATTATTATTATTATTATTATTATTTTGCATAGCCACACCTCTTCATCTGCATTGCACTATCCTAGGTTATCTGTTTTGCATGGCCCCGCCTCTTCATCTGCATAGCCCCGCCTCTTTCCCAACAAAGCTCGCAAGGCCGCTGTGCGGACGGTCGAGATAATACGAACTACGCAACCGGGGGAGACCCCGAAGGATACGAAGATGTAGTCGTCCATGAAGCGCTTCTTGAGGTTCTCCACGATGGCGTCCTCGTGGATCTTGGAGAGGAGGACCATGTCGTCCACCCCACTCTGCTTGACGTTGTGGCTCTGCCAGTGGAAGCGCTCCTTGCTGCCCTGCATATCATTTTAGGTTATGGCGAGCAACGTAAACATGTCCAACGTCCTCCACAAATGCCCACCACCCACTGGGGACGATTTCCTCCTAGATTTTGTTTTTTCCTCCACCACGGACACCCCAGTGTTCCCGACTCCATCTGTAAAAATTTGCATGGCCCCGCCCACTGCCTCTCCCTTAACCCTTTCCTGCTTTCCTTTGGGGACCATTTCATCCTAGAGTTTTTGTTTTTCCTCCACCACGGACCTCCCAGTGTTCCCGACTCCATCACTGTGAAATTTGCATGGCCCCGCCCACTGCCTCTCCCTTAACCCTTTCCTGCTTTCCTTTGGGGACCATTTCATCCTAGAGTTTCTGTTTTTCCTCCACCACGACCATTTTATCCTAGATTTTCTGTTTTTCCTCCACCACGGACCTCCCAGTGTTCCCGATTCCATTGGTGTGAAATTTGCATGGCCCCGCTCACTGCCTCTCCCTTAACCATTTCCTGCTGTGGAGACCATTTCCTCCTAGATTTTCTGTTTTTCCTCCACCACGGACACCCCAGTGTTCCCGACTCCATCTGTAAAAATTTGCATGGCCCCGCCCACTGCCTCTCCCTTAACCCTTTCCTGCTTTCCTTTGGGGACCATTTCATCCTAGAGTTTCTGTTTTTCCTCCACCACGACCATTTTATCCTAGATTTTCTGTTTTTCCTCCACCACGGACCTCCCAGTGTTCCCGATTCCATTGGTGTGAAATTTGCATGGCCCCGCTCACTGCCTCTCCCTTAACCATTTCCTGCTTTGGAGACCATTTCCTCCTAGATTTTCTGATTTTCCTCCACCACGGACCTCCCAGTGTTCCCGATTCCATTGGTGTGAAATTTGCATGGCCCCGCCCACTGCCTCTCCCTTAACCCTTTCCTGCTTTCCTTTGGGGACAATTTCATCCTAGATTTTCTGATTTTCCTCCACCACGGACCTCCCAGTGTTCCCGATTCCATTGGTGTGAAATTTGCATGGCCCCGCCCACTGCCTCTCCCTTAACCCTTTCCTGCTTTCCTTTGGGGACAATTTCATCCTAGATTTTCTGATTTTCCTCCACCACGGACCTCCCAGTGTTCCCGATTCCATCGGTGTGAAATTTGCATGGCCCCGCCCACTGCCTCTCCCTTAACCCTTTCCTGCTTTCCTTTGGGGACCATATCATCCTAGAGTTTCTGTTTTTCCTCCACCACGGACACCCCAGTGTTCCCGACTCCATAAGTGCGAAATTTGCATGGCCCACTACGTCTCCCTTAACCCTTTCCTGCTTTCCTTTGGGGACCATTTCATCCTAGATTTTCTGTTTTTCTTCCACCACGGACACCCCAGTGTTCTCGACTTTCTCCATCGGTGTGGAATTTGCATAACCCCACCCACTGCCTCTCCCTTAACCCTTTCCTATGGCAGAGGAATGGATCAGCAATGTGTGCTGTGTTGTTATGTGCATGTAAATAATAATAATAATAATAATAATAATAATAATAATAATGTCTTAACATTATACTCCTGACTGATAGAAGGATTCGACTCCCTTCTAGGCAAAACAACAAAAGTTTTGCAAAACTTTTGACAGCTCTGAGCCATTTCCTTTGAGGTTTTGGCTCTGCGGAAGGAAGAAAAGGGGAACTCGGGGAGTGGCAAGATGATGAGCAATAACGTTCTCAAATATATAATATAATATAATATAATATAATATAATATAATATAATATAATATAATATAATATATATTATAATTACATACATATATATAATATTTTATAATATATATAATATTATATATATATTATTTCATATTGCATATTGTATTATATCTATATTATATATAATATATGTAATATTATATATATATTCTTTTATATTACATATTGTATTATATATATTATATTTTTATATAATATATAATATATATATTTATTATTTATTATTTTTATATTATATATTTTATAATATATATTATTTTATATTGCATATTATATCTATATTATATATATAATATATGTAATATTTTATATTATTTTAAATTACATATTATGTTATACATATTGTATTTTTATATAATATATAATATATATTATTTTTATATAATAAATTTTATAATATATATTATATTCTATATATTATTTTTGCATATTGTATCTATATTATATATACTATATGTAATATATATTATTTTATATTACATATTATGTTATACATGTTGTAATATATATTATTTTATATTACATATTATAATATACATATTATATTTTATATAATATATATTATATATTTATTATTTTTATATTATATATTTTATAATATGTAATATATATTATTTTATATTGCATATTATATTATATCTATATTATATATATAATATGTAACATATATTATTTTATGTTACATATTATGTTATACATATTACATGTTTATATTATATATAATATATATTATATATTTATTATTTTTATATTATATATTTTATAATATATAATATATATTATTTTATATTGCATATTATATTATATCTATATTATATATATAATATGTAACATATATTATTTTATGTTACATATTATGTTATACATATTACATGTTTATATTATATATAATATATATTATATATTTATTATTTTTATATTATATATTTTATAATATTATATATTATATATAATATATATAATATTTGATATATAATATTATAAAATAATATTACAAAAAATCCAGCATATAAAAAATAATATTACACGAAATCCAGCATAGAGATCTTATTTGCTGTGTCATATTATGTCTTTGTGTCAATAATAATAATAATAATAATAATTCCTTTCACACGGGCTCAGACTTCCCTTGATTAGACACTATCCTTCTATGGTCACAGCCTGGAATCACATTGGCCTTTTTCGCTGCTGCATCACATTCTCGGCTCATGCTTATCATCTATTATTATTATTATTATTATTATTATTATTATTTAATTACTCCCCATTTTAGGGAGTACTTCCAAGCCATTCACCCTATATTGAATTACAGAGGTTTGGATTCATAGGGATTCATAGTTTCCAGGCCTTTTTGGTCACGAATCCCATAGTTAAGGGCACCCAAGAGGTCATCTAGTCCATCTTAATTCTCCCAAATGGAAATGCACTGTGTAATCCCTCCTAACAGATGGTCATACCGACAAAACACAATGTTTATATTACACTCACCATCGTCTTCCTCCCGTCCGTACTCCAGTTTGATCCGGATTCGAGTCACGGGAACATGGCGACGGACGTCTTCTCTTTCCGGTGCCGCTTTGAGACACCCGAGCGGTGCGTGAGAGTGTGACTTCCGCTCTCCTTGCCCCCACCAGCCCCTCCCACACTTCCTCCTTTTCGGGGGGAAACACATACACTCACACACACACTCAAGAAAGTGAGAGAAGGAGCCGAACGAGTTTCCGAACCGGTCGTGAAATGATAAGACCAGAAACCGGATCCGTTTTGAAAAGTTTGGGAAAGTCTGAAAAAGTTTGAGAAAATTCAAAAAAAGTTTGAAAAAGTTTGGAATAGTTTGAAGAAGTTTGGAAAAGTTTGAGAAAGTTTGAAGAAGTTTGGGAAAGTTTGGGAAAGTTTGAAACAGTTTAGAAAAGTTTGAGAAAATTCCAAATATTTGGAAAAGATTTAGAAAGTTTGTAAAAGTTTGAGGAAGTGTGAGAAAGTTTGAAAAAAAATTGAAAAAGTTTGGGAAAGTTTGGAATAGTTTGAAGAAGTTTGGAAAAGTTTGAGAAAGTTTGAAGAAGTTTGAAGAAGTTTGAAAAAGTTTGGGAAAGTTTGGGAAAGTTTGAAAAAGTTTAGAAAAGTTTGAGAAAATTCAAAATATTTGGAAAAGATTTAGAAAGTTTGTAAAAGTTTGAGGAAGTGTGAGAAAGTTTGAAAAAAATTTGTAAAAGTTTGGGAAAGTTTGGAATAGTTTGAAGAAGTTTGGAAAAGTTTGAGAAAGTTTGAAGAAGTTTGAAGAAGTTTGAAAAAGTTTGGGAAAGTTTGGGAAAGTTTGAAAAAGTTTAGAAAAGTTTGAGAAAATTCCAAATATTTGGAAAAGATTTAGAAAGTTTGTAAAAGTTTGAGGGAGTGTGAGAAAGTTTGAAAAAAAAATTGAAAAAGTTTGGGAAAGTTTGAAGAAGTTTGGAAAAGTTTGAATAAGTTTGGAAAAGTTTGAAAAGGTTTGGAAAAGTCTGAAAAAGTTTGGAAAAGTTTGAGAAAGTTTGAAAAAGTTTGAGAAAGTTTGAAAAGGTTTGAAAGAGTTTGAAAAAGTTTGAAAACGTCTGGGAATGTTTGGGAAAGTTTGAGAAAATTTGAAAGAGTTTGAGAAAGTTTGAAAAATTTGAGAAAATTCGAAAAAGTTTGGAAAGGTTTGAAAAAGTTTGAAAAAGTTTGGAAAACTTCGGGAAAGTTTGAGAAAGTTTGGAAAAGTTTGAAGAAGTTTGGAAAGGTTTGAGAAAGTTTGGAAAGGTTTGAGAAAGTTTGGAAAAGTTCAGGAAAGTTTGAAAAAGTTTGAAAAAAGTTTGAAAAAGGCAATGTCGCATGGGTAAGAATTTAGTTGTCCGTAGATCAAAATAAGATGTAATAATAATAATAATAATAATAATAATAATAATAATTAGTAGTAGTAATAGTTGGTAGGTAGTCCTTTATTATAAAAACCGTGCGGTAATTCCTCGCAACCTCGCAGTCTCGCTCTTTCTCAATCTCGCAGCCTCGCAACCTCGCAGTCTCGCTCTTCCGATTTCCTTTGCCATATTAAAAAACATTTTTTCCTATAATAATAATAATAATAATAATAATACAATATATCTGTATATATTTATATATGAAATTGTGGGGGGAACCGGGGAAAAAAAATACTTAGTCGTAATAACGAAAGCACCGTCTTGACTTAGGAAAGCACCGAAGAAAAAAAACGACAACCGACACCATCCGATCCCTCCCGACAGATGGCCACCCACCCTATTTCGGTTGGACGACACAATCCGATCCCTCCCGACAGATGGCCCTCCTTCTCTTGTTGATGTGGCGGAAGAGGGAGATACTTCGGTGCCCGAAAGGTTTTGCTACTGAAATAAATATCCAAAGAGTTTCAAGTAAATAATACACTCTCGGCCGCCTCGAGGGTCCAGGGGTCCCGAAAGGCCCCCCGAAAAAACTTCCAGTTTCCCCACGGCACTCCCCGCTGCGTCCGGGCTTTCGTTTCACCGGCCCTGGCAGGTTTTGCAGCACATCTGTCGGAAGTACGGCCGGGTACAGAACTTAA
The DNA here is from genome assembly GCF_035594765.1 of Anolis carolinensis. Lineage (NCBI taxonomy): Eukaryota > Metazoa > Chordata > Lepidosauria > Squamata > Anolidae > Anolis > Anolis carolinensis. Next base: position 32,557,990 of record NW_026943818.1, on the reverse strand, counting down.
ACTTTAGCACCAACGGGCAGTAGGCCACCTTGTTCACATCTTTGCATTCTGGGGAGAAGGAGACAAAAACAACGGCGGTAGATATAGATAGAAAGGATTAGCTACCGGCCTCTAGGTTATGGATACATGCAGTGCTCAGATGTAGCCCCAAGAGGGCGGTATGTGTATGTGTGGATATATTGAAGGTAGGTTGAAGAAACAAAAAAAATTTAAATTTTTTTTAAAAAAAATACATTTTAAAAAAAATTTGGAGGAAAAAAATTAACGAAACATTAAGAGACAATTAGAGAATGGGCCAACAATGGTTCGAATTCCATTGCTGGTTGCGCTGTGAGGCAATGTCTCGGAATGCGTATCAAAAAGCGAGAACAATCCGAAATAATTCCGATATACGATTCAAAACGATTTTTTGGACATGTCTAATATATATATGAATGAATAGAAAGGATTAGCTACCGGCCTCTAAGTATGGATATATGCAATGCTCAGATGTAGCCACAAGAGGGCCGTATGTATGTGTGTGGATATATATATATATATATATATATGAATAGAAAGGATTAGCTACTGGCCTCTAGGTTTGGATACATGCAATGCTCAGATGTAGCCACAAGAGGGCGGAATGTGTGTGTGTGTATATATATATATATATAAATATATATATGAATAGAAAGGATTAGCTACTGGCCCCTAGGTATGGATATATGCAATGCTCAGATGTAGCCACAAGAGGGTTCTATGTGTGTGGATATGTGTGTTTGTGTATATATATATATATTTATATGAATAGAAAGGATTAGCTACTGGCCTCTAGGTATGGATATATGCAGTGCTCAGATGTAGCCACAAGAGGGCGGTATGTGTGTGTGGATATGTGTATATATATATAAATATATAGAAAATATATAAATATATATATGAATAGAAAGGATTAGCTACTGACCTCTAGGTATGGATATATACAGTGCTCAGATGTAGCCACAAGAGGGCGGTATGTGTGTGTGGATATGTGTGTGTGTGTGTGTGTGTGTGTGTGTGTATATATATGAATAGAAAGGATTAGCTACCGGCCTCTAGGTATGGATATATGCAGTACTCAGATGTAGCCACAAGAGGGCGGTATGTGTGTGTGGATATGTGTGTGTGTGTGTGTGTGTGTGTGTGTATATATATATATATATATATGAATAGAAAGGATTAGTTACTGACCTCTAGGTATGGATATATACAGTGCTCAGATGTAGCCACAAGAGGGCGGTATGTGTGTGTGGATATGTGTGTGTGTGTGTGTGTGTGTATATGAATAGAAAGGATTAGCTACCGGCCTCTAGGTATGGATATATGCAGTACTCAGATGTAGCCACAAGAGGGCGGTATGTGTGTGTGGATATGTATATGTGTGTGTGTGTATATATATATATATATATATATATGAATAGAAAGGATTAGTTACTGACCTCTAGGTATGGATATATACAATGCTCCGATGCGGCCACAAGAGGGCAGTATAGAGATAGAAAGGATTAGCTACTAGTCTAGATAAATATGTAAATATTACTCAGATGCAGCCACAAGGGGGCAGTCTATATATCTATAGAAAGGATTAGCTACTGGTCTCTAGGTATGAATACAAGCAATGCTCTGAGACAGCCACAAGGGGGTGATAGATACACACACACACATATATAGAAAGGATTAGCTATTGGTCTCTAGGTATGAATATATGCAATGCTCAGATGTAGTCACAAGAGGGTAGTAGTTATCTATATAGAAAGAATTAGCTACTGGCCTCTAGGGATTATGTGCAATGCTCCGATGCAGACACAAGAGGGCAGTATATCTATATATATAGAAAGGATTAGCTATTGGTCTCTAGGTACGAATATATGCAATGCTCAGATGCAGCCACAAGAGGGCAGTATATCTATATATAGAAAGGATTAGCTATTGGTCTCTAGGTACGAATATATGCAATGTGAGACAATGTCTCGGAATGCATATCAAAAAGCGAGAACAATCCAAAATAATTCCGATATACGATTCAAAACGATTTTTTGGACATGTCTAATATCTATAGATAGAAACGATTAACTACTGGCCTCTAGGGGTGACTATATGCAATGCTCTGATGTGGCCACAAGAGAGCAGTATAGATAGATAAACAGAAATAAATAAATAAATAAATAAATAAATAAAGGATTAGCTATTGGCCTCTAGGTAAATGGATAAATGCAACGAATGCATAGGTAAACAAAGGGTAGGCCTCTTTCCCCCCAAAGCCGGGTACCTTCGGGGTTGTCCGTGGGTCCGGAGTCGCACTTGCTCTTGCATTGTTGCGTTGCGGGGGGTTTCAGGGCCTCCACGCACTCGCCGGAGGGCAGCCCCGTGTGGGTCACGCACTGGACCGAGCGCCGCTGCTGGCCCAGGCCGCACTGACCGGAGCACTGCGGAAAAAAGCGGGAACAAATAATAACAATAACAACACGATTTTTGTTTCTTCAAACCAGGAGGAGAACAGTTACAGAGCCGAATAATATATATATATATATATATATATATATATATATATATATATATATATATATATTCGGTTCTGTAACTGTTCTATATATATATATATAATCTTCCCGTGTTGTTGTTGTATGGAGGCCATTAACATTGGAGCTTTTGTTGTTGTATTGAGGTCATTAACATTTAAGCTTTTGTTTCTTCAAACCAGGAGCAGAACAGTTACAGAGCCAAATTATATATATATATATATCTCCCTGTTTTGTTGTTGTATTGAGGCCATTCACATTGAAGCTTTTGTTTCTTCAAACCAGGAGCAGAACAGTTACAGAGCCAAATTATATATATATATATATCTCCCTGTTTTGTTGTTGTATTGAGGCCATTCACATTGAAGCTTTTGTTTCTTCAAACCAGGAGCAGAACAGTTACAGAGCCAAATAATATATATATATATATATATATATATATATATATATATATATCTCCCTGTTTTGTTGTTGTATTGAGGCCTTTCACATTGAAGCTTTTGTTTCTTCAAACCAGGAGCAGAACAGTTACAGAGCCATATATATATATATATATATATATTCGGTTCTGTAACTGTTCTATATATATATATATATATAATCTTCCCGTTTTGTTGTTGTATGGAGGCCATTAACATTGAAGCTTTTGTTTCTTCAAACCAGGAGCAGAACAGTTACAGAGCCATATATATATATATATATATATATATATATATATATTCCCGTTTCGTTGTTGTATTGAGGCCATTAACATTGAAGCTTTTGTTGTTGTATTGAGGCCATTAACATTGAAGCTTTTGTTGTTGTATGGAGGCCATTAACATTGAAGCTTTTGTTTTTTCAAACCAGGAGCAGAACAGTTACAGAGCCAAATATATATATATATATATATATATATATATATATATATATATATTCCCGTTTCGTTGTTGTATTGAGGCCATTAACATTGAAGCTTTTGTTGTTATATGGAGGCCATTAACATTGAAGCTTTTGTTTTTTCAAACCAGGAGCAGAACAGTTACAGAGCCGAATATATATATTCCATACCTCTCCCCACTCGCCGGTGAGCCATCGGGGCGGAGGGCAGCGGCGGAGGCTGCACCGGATGCTGGTGGGGGGCTTGGCGTGTTCGGGGCACTGGGACGTGGGCAGCGTGGAGGCGTGGTCCCCGCTCTTGCATAGGACGACGCGGTGGCGGAAACCGGGCCCACAACTCGGGGTGCACTGCAAGAGAAACGGTACCAGTTGGGACAACTACAGTCCGAAGAGTTGAAGAGAACCCCAAAGGTCATCTAGTCCGATATAGTTGATTATCCTCCTCCTTCTCCCTCTGAGAACGTACCTCTGACCAGTCAAGGGCGGCCCACTCCGGGGGGCAGGTCTGGTTGTTGCACGGCTCCAGGACGTGAGGCCGAGGCTGAGCGCAGGCCCCATCGTCCAGGGTCTTCTCCTCGGTTGTGGCCACCTTGCGCCGGCAGGACACGCTCCGGGTGCGCACGCCTTGGTTGCAGCTGCGGCTGCACTCCGACCAGTTCCCGACGACCCAGCTGGAGCGGAAAGGACAGTTGGAGGCGGGTAGGAAGGAGGGAACGGCCACACCCGAATGTCGGACGAGGCGAAACACTCACGCCGGGGGACACGGCTCCACGTTGCACTGCCGTTGCCTCTCCGGAAGCTTCGTCTCGGGGCTACAGAAGTGGTTGAAGACTGTGGAGCTGTCGGCCTGGTTGCGGCAGACCACCGGCTGGAGTTGGCTGCCTGCGAAGAAAGAGAGAAGAGCAGCCGGGGACAGATCTAAATGACAACTGCCAGTCAACTGCCATTGCCCTGATTTTGGAGGGATAGAAGAACAGCCAGGCACAGATCTATCATACCCCAACTCTACCTCTATGATCCAACTGCCATTGCCTGACTTTGGAGGGAGAGAAGAACAGCCAGGCACAGATCTATCATACCCTGACTCTACCTCTATGATCCAACTGCCATTGCCTGACTTTGGAGGGAGAGAAGAACAGCCAGGCACAGATCTATCATACCCTGACTCTACCTCTATGATCCAACTGCCATTGCCTGACTTTGGAGGGAGAGAAGAGCAGCCGGGAACAGATCTATCATACCCTGACTCTATCTCTATGATCCAACTGCCATTGCCTGACTTTGGAGGGAGAGAAGAGCAGCCGGGAACAGATCTATCATACCCTGACCCTATCTCTATGATCCAACTGCCATTGCCTGACTTTGGAGGGAGAGAAGAGCAGCCGGGAACAGATCTATCATACCCTGACTCTATCTCTATGATCCAACTGCCATTGCCTGACTTTGGAGGGAGAGAAGAGCAGCCGGGAACAGATCTATCATACCCTGACCCTATCTCTATGATCCAACTGCCATTGCCTGACTTTGGAGGGAGAGAAGAGCAGCCGGGAACAGATCTATCATACCCTGACTCTATCTCTATGATCCAACTGCCATTGCCTGACTTTGGAGGGAGAGAAGAGCAGCCAGGCACAGATCTATCATACCCTGACCCTATCTCTATGATCCAACTGCCATTGCCTGACTTTGGAGGGAGAGAAGAGCAGCCGGGAACAGATCTATCATACCCTGACTCTACCTCTATGATCCAACTGCCATTGCCTGACTTTGGAGGGAGAGAAGAACAGCCAGGCACAGATCTATCATACCCTGACTCTACCTCTATGATCCAACTGCCATTGCCTGACTTTGGAGGGAGAGAAGAGCAGCCGGGAACAGATCTATCATACCCTGACTCTATCTCTATGATCCAACTGCCATTGCCTGACTTTGGAGGGAGAGAAGAGCAGCCGGGAACAGATCTATCATACCCTGACCCTATCTCTATGATCCAACTGCCATTGCCTGACTTTGGAGGGAGAGAAGAGCAGCCGGGAACAGATCTATCATACCCTGACTCTATCTCTATGATCCAACTGCCATTGCCTGACTTTGGAGGGAGAGAAGAGCAGCCGGGAACAGATCTATCATACCCCGACTCTCCCTCTATGATCCAACTGCCATTGCCGGACTTTGGAGGGAGAGAAGAGCAGCCAGGCACAGATCTATCATACCCTGACTCTCCCTCTATGATCCAACTGCCATTGCCGGACTTTGGAGGGAGAGGAGAGCAGCTAAGCAGAGATCTATCATGCCTTGACTCTCCTTCCATTGTCCAACTGTCATTTCCCTGACTTTGGAGGGAGAGAAGAACAGCCAGGCACAGATCTATCATACCCTGACTCTACCTCTATAATCCAACTGCCATTGCCGGACTTTGGAGGGAGAGAAGAGCAGCCAGGCACAGATCTATCATACCCTGACTCTACCTCTATGATCCAACTGCCATTGCCGGACTTTGGAGGGAGAGAAGAGCAGCCGGGAACAGATCTATCATACCCTGACTCTATCTCTATGATCCAACTGCCATTGCCTGACTTTGGAGGGAGAGAAGAGCAGCCGGGAACAGATCTATCATACCCTGACCCTATCTCTATGATCCAACTGCCATTGCCTGACTTTGGAGGGAGAGAAGAGCAGCCGGGAACAGATCTATCATACCCCGACTCTCCCTCTATGATCCAACTGCCATTGCCTGACTTTGGAGGGAGAGAAGAGCAGCCGGGAACAGATCTATCATACCCCGACTCTCCCTCTATGATCCAACTGCCATTGCCGGACTTTGGAGGGAGAGAAGAGCAGCCAGGCACAGATCTATCATACCCTGACTCTCCCTCTATGATCCAACTGCCATTGCCGGACTTTGGAGGGAGAGGAGAGCAGCTAAGCAGAGATCTATCATGCCTTGACTCTCCTTCCATTGTCCAACTGTCATTTCCCTGACTTTGGAGGGAGAGAAGAACAGCCAGGCACAGATCTATCATACCCTGACTCTACCTCTATGATCCAACTGCCATTGCCGGACTTTGGAGGGAGAGAAGAGCAGCCAGGCACAGATCTATCATACCCTGACTCTACCTCTATGATCCAACTGCCATTGCCGGACTTTGGAGGGAGAGAAGAGCAGCCAGGCATAGATGTATCATACCCCGACTCTCCCTCTATGATGTGAATGTGGGATTTGTGTATTGGTAGTGTTTAAATGAAATTTGTGTCTAGCGTGTATTGCATCACCCAGGAAATGCTATAGTGTGTAAAGAGTTAATTTGGCAAGAAGCTGTATTGACCTTGGATATGTGGCTGGAGCCAGAGAGGAGTGTCCAGACTACAAGTGTGTTTGTATATAGCTGATGGCATCCGATGAGTTCTGTTCTGCCTGCTGAGAAAATCTGTGCTGTTTGTCTAGATTGAAAGTCCTGTGTCCATTGTCTGCAAGTCTGTTTGTCTTGTCAAGTAAACTTTGTAAATACTTTTAAACTTCGTCTCTGACGTTCCTTCGTTCTGCGCTCAACTGACGTCATTCATCTGCTGCTACGCTGTGCGCATTACTCTGACAATTGGTTATGGGCCCAGCACGCTTTCGCTGCGCCGAATTCGAAAGAATCTGTTTCTAATCATTAGGTCTCTCAAAATGATGCCATTGCCCTGACTTTGGAGGGAGAGAAGAGCAGCCAAGCAGAGATCTATCATACCCCGACTCTCCCTCTATGTTCCAACTGCCATTGCCTGACTTTGGAGGGAGAGAAGAGCAGCCAGGTACAGAATTAATGCCTTGTTATCGTGGTTGGAAACTGGAAAGCATCCTTACCTCCCGCACAAATTGCCGAACATTTGGTCCACGAGACGTACTGCCACAAGTACTGGGCCACTGAGCTCCGGCTGACTGGCGCGTTGAACTTGTACCGGATCCTCTGCAGCTCTTCCCGGACCAGGACCTACGAGGAAGGCAACGTCAACGGGAAATATTTCGGCGAAACTGACCCGCGTTCCCGGACAGCGTACCATGACGATGAGGGTGATGTTAGTGGGACCCAGAGCCTCCAACGATTCCGGCTCGTCCGGCGACCGTCGGTAGTGGAAGGTAGTCCCCGCGATGTCAAAGCGCCGGGGCGGATCGATGGAGAGTTTCCCGTTGACATAGTATTCCTCGTTTTCCCCTCTGAGAGCTGTAACGGAAGGACGATTTGAGCTAGATCGGTACTTCAAAGTTCGGACTAAAACCTAGAGCTTCAAGCTAGTTCTCACCAAGGTAGTTCAGAGAGAGGTTGAGCTCCCGGATGTCGATGTGCACCGAGCCTTTGGGGATCCAAACCACCTCTTCGTAGCCTGGAAGAGAACGAGTTTAGATTTCGACATGTGAACGGCTCGTGGTTAACATTTACCGAATTCACGATCTACAACTCACCTCCCTCGGGCAGCGAATGGTTGAAGATTCCTTCGATGGTTTCGCAGCTGCTCCCGTCACCACCGCACACCCGGCATTTGTCCTCCTTGGTGTCCGAGCTCAGGATCCGGTCGCAGCCAACGTGCTGTTGGGAGGAAGATTTATGCTGATTTTTCGAACATGCGGGATTCGGATTTTTCGAACATGCGAGATTCGGATTTTTCGAACATGTGGGATTCGGATTTTTCGAACATGCAGGATTCGGATTTTTCGAACATGCAGGATTCGGATTTTTTGAACATGCGGGATTCGGATTTTTCAAACATGCAGGTTTCGGATTTTTTGAACATGCGGGATTCGGATTTTTCAAACATGCAGGTTTCGGATTTTACGAACATGCAGGATTCGGATTTTTCGAATATGCGGGATTCGGATTTTTCAAACATGCGGGATTCGGATTTTTCGACTGCATAATTTGTGGTACATGTGGGATTTGGATTTTTCGAACATGCGGGATTTGGATTTTTTGAATATGCGGGATTTGGATTTTTCGACTGCTTAATTTGTGGTACATGCGGAATTCGGATTTTTCAAACATGCAGGATTTGGATTTTTTGAATCTGCAGGATTTGGATTTTTTGAACCTGCCGGATTCTGATTTTACGAACATGCGGGATTCGGATTTTTTTGAACATGTGGGATTCGGATTATTCAAACATGCGGGATTCCGATTTTTCGAACATGTAGGATTTGGATTTTTTGAACATGCAGGATTCGGATTTTTTGAACATGCGTGATTCGGATTTTTCGAACATGTTGGATTCAGATTTTTCGGATATGCAGAATTCGGATTTTTCGAACATGCGCGATTCGGATTTTTTGAACATACAGGATTCTGATTTTTCCAACATGCAGGATTCGGATTTTTCGAACATACGGGATTTGGATTTTTTGAATGTGTGGGATTCGGATTTTTAGAACATGCAGGATTCGGATTTTTCGAACATGCGGGATTCTGATTTTTTGAACATGTAGGATTTGGATTTTTCAAACATGCGGGATTCTATCTATAAGAGAGCCGAACCTTGCACTCTCCGCCGACGCAGATATCGTTGGAGTCCTGCCGGCAAGAGGTGCCGTCCACCACGGCCGCGGCCCGCTCCGTGTAGAAGTTGAAGCCCTCGGCCAAGCAGTTCAGTGAGCAGGACTTGACGCCGCCTGAGGAAAGAGCACCCAAGAGGATATATATTTATTTCACAAAAATATCGTCAAAACTATTCATGAAAATGTCTAGAAAATTATTCATGAAAATATTCACAAAAATAATCACGAAAATATTCACAAAAATAATCACGATAGATAGATAAGTTCCTTGTATCTCCGAAATTGCCACCGGGGTGTCTGGCTTACCGCCTCGGTATGTCTTCCATGTGTAGTATTTGCCTCGGAAAGGGATGTGATCGAACTCGGCACACTGGAGCTCCCGGAAGTCCTGAGATCCGGCGGGGCAGTCCTACGGCGAAGAAAAAGTAAATAATAATAACAACAACAACAACAACAATGATAATAATAATAATAATAATAATAATAATAATAATGGAGCCCCTGGTAGTGCAGTGGATTAAACTGCTGAGCTACTGAATTTGCTGACTGAAACATCGTTGGTTCCAATCTGGAGAGTGGGGTGAGCTCGCCCTGTTAGCTCCAGCTTCTGCCAACCTTGGAGGTGTCTACGGACAATGCCGGTTCTTCAGCTCAGAAATGGAAACGAGCTCCAACCCTCAGAGTCCGTCACGACTGGACTTAATGTCAGGGGGAAACTTTTACCTTAATAATAATAATAATAATAATAATAATTTTCTCACTACTCACGTCGGTGTTGCAGGACCGATACCGTTTCCGTTCTCCAAGGCAATAACGCCCTCCGATCGTCGGCCTACGGCACCGAAAAGGGAAAGAAGCGGATCAAAACACAACACTTGAAGTATAATAATAATAATAATAATAATAATCGTGTCAGAGTATAATAATAATAATAATAATAATAATAATAATAATAATAATAATGTCAGAATATAATAATAATAATAATAATCGTGTCAGAGTATAATAATAATAATAATAATAATAATAATAATAATCGTGTCAGAGTATAATAATAATAATAATAATAATAATAATAATAATAATAATCGTGTCACAGAGTGAAATTGGTACATGTGTGCCATTTGACTTGTGCAATGTTTTCGGTGTCAGAGTATCATCATCATCATCATCATGTCAGAGTACAATAATAATAATCGTGTCAGAGTATAATAATAATAATAATAATAATAATCGTGTCACAGAGTGAAATTGGTACATGTGTGCCATTTGACTTGTGCAATGTTTTCGGTGTCAGAGTATCATCATCATCATCATCATGTCAGAGTATAATAATAATAATCGTGTCAGAGTATAATAATAATAATAATAATAATAATCGTGTCACAGAGTGAAATTGGTACATGTGTGCCATTTGACTTGTGCAATGTTTTCGGTGTCAGAGTATCATCATCATCATCATCATGTCAGAGTATAATAATAATAATCGTGTCAGAGTATAATAATAATAATAATAATAATAATAATAATAATAATAATAATCGTGTCACAGAGTGAAATTGGTACATGTGTGCCATTTGACTTGTGCAATGTTTTCGGTGTCAGAGTATCATCATCATCATCATCATCATCATGTCAAAGTATAATAATAATAATAATCATGTCAGAGTATAATAATAATAATAATAATAATAATAATAAATAGTAAAACAAGCAGTCAAAGAAGAAGAACATGTCCTGGCAGAATATGTAAAGCAAAGTGAAGAACCTGCTTTGATTGAAGTCAAAAATCAGAAACTCCTCAAAACACAGCAGACAAAGAATCAGTACAAGAAAACCGCACTACAAACTAGAGCTGACAGCTGTCACAGAGTGAAATTGGTACATGTGTGCAATTTGACTTGTGCAATGTTTTCGGATATATTTTTAATTGGAAAGGTTCAGATTTCAGACACAAGAGTCTCCTTCTTGGGAGGTTTGGAAGCAAAGGCTGGACGGACACCTGTCGAGAGGGCTTTGATGGTGCCTTCCTGAATGGGAGAATGGGATCGGACGTAATGGTGCTCGGGGTTTTATTCCGACACTAGGTCTGAAAGGCTCGAAATGCTGTCCGGATGGACGGGGCTCACCGGGGGCTGTCGCAATGTCGGGTGGACGAGGAGACGCCTCCTCCGCAGGTCCGGCTACACTCGCCCCAGGACGACCACGAGCCCCACGCCCCGTCCACGCCTTCGGGCCGGGTGCCGAAAGGGACGCACTCCCGCTTGTAACACCACTGGGAGGAGAACACAAAACAAGACAGAGGTCATAACGTTTGGACATGCAGCCCGAAAGACAGTTGCATCTGTCAAGTAGGAAAGTTAGGTACCCCCTTGTCGATGGTGTTGGACTGGCAGATGGTCCCTTCGGCCGCCGGGATGCTGTTGGTGACACAACGGTTGCTCTTGCTGAGGCACCACAACTCGTTGCAGACTTCCTACAGAGGAGCAGAGAAATCCACTTAGGAGAGGAAAGCGAGATAGGAATAGATAGAATCCATATCTATCTATATAAAAAAGTAATGTATGTTTTTACCATGGAGTAAACAACAAAACCACTGGACCAAATCACACCAAACTTGGCCACAAAAGACATCGTCATCCCATCTACGTCTTTCAGTCAAAAAAGTCTTGTCTGTATTTTCATCCATTTTAATGTCAATTATCTTCTATCTATATATATAAAAAAGTAATGTGCGTTTTTACCATGGAGTAAACAACAAAACCACTGGACCAAATCACACCAAAATTGGTCACAAAAGACATCGTCATCCCATCTGTGTCTTTCAATAAAAAAAACCTAGAAAAATAAAATCCAAATTACAGAGGACGAGGAAGAGCTGTTCTCCCTACCCTTCTGTCAATCAGAAGGCTAAGTCACGCCCCCTTTGGGCCCCACCCCACCTATATATACATGTATATGTGCATGTGTGTATAGGGTGTCCCAAAAACATATACATTCATGAAAATAATCACAAAAATAATCACGAAATATTCACAAAAATATTCACAAAAGATATTTGCAAAAGATATTCGCAAAAATATTTACAAAAGTATTCACGAAAATAATGAAAATAATGAAAATAATAATGTAAATATTCACAAAAATAATCATGAAAATATTCACAAAAATATTCACAAAAATATTCACGAAAATATTTACGAAAATAATAATGAAATATTCATGAAAAGAATCGCGAAAATATTCACAAAAATAATCATGAAAATATTTACATAAATAATCACAAAAATATTCACAGAAATAATCATGAAAATATTCACAAAAATAATCACGAAAATAGTCACGAAAATAATCATGAAAATATTCGCAAAAATAATCATAAAAATAGTCACAAAAATAATCGTGAAAATATTCACAAAAATAATCATGAAAATATTCGCAAAAATAATCACAAAAATAATCATGAAAATATTCACATAAATAATCACAAAAATAATTATGAAAATGGTTACGAAGATAATCATGAAAATATTCACATAAATAATCACGAAAATAATCACAAAAATAATCACGAAAATAATCATGAAAATATTCGCTAAAATAACTGGACGTCTCAAACAACTGGAAAACCAAAGTAGATTCACAAAGCTTTTCGTATAACACTGTGTTATGTGAGTCTCTTGGCGGAGAGGAAAAGAATAAATATACATCATTATAATAAAGCAAAACCCGGGATGGATTCGCTGCCCGACTGGACCGGATCCGCCGGCCGCGGGGCCCGGAAGCGAGAGACGAGCGCCAACCCCGACCTGCCACCCGCTCGGGAATCAAGAGTAAAAGCAGGAAGTCTCTACCCCATATTTACACTGGCGAGATTTAACTCCGTACTGAAAGCGGCACTGCTCGTCGGCATCGTAGGCCTGGCCCGGGGCCACCGTCGGGTAGATGAAGTCTTGTTTGGGCGGAGCGTTGTTCAAACACAGTCCCATCCCGGAGCTGGAAAGAATAGAAAGCGATTAGAGTTGGGTGGCCATCTGCCGGGAGGGCAGGACTGGGATGGGCAGAGTTACGAGCACTGAGATAGGGCTGAGCATCTATCTCTGTCCTGCGGTGCCTTCCAGGACAAAGGAGGTGGGGCTAGAGCCTCTCAGGAGAAATATAGAGGCTCAGCCCTATCTCAGGCTCTTGGAAGAGGCCCCGCCCCCTTCCCTAGCCCCGCCCTTTAGTCCTAAAAGGCCTCTCAGGAGAAATATAGAGGCTCAGCCCTGTCTCAGGCTCTTGGAAGAGGCCCCGCCCCCTTCTCTAGCCCCGCCCTTTAGTCCTAAAAAGCATCTCAGGAGAAATATAGAGGCTCAGCCCTGTCTCATGCTCTTGGGAAGAGGCCCCGCCCCTCCCCTGGCCCCGCCCCCAAATGCACCTGTGGCCATTTGGGAACCACTGGTCTACAAGAAAGGCTCCACTTACTCCAGGAAGCTGGTGATGTAGTCCCGGCTACAGGTCGACCACACGAAGGGGTTGGTCTTCATGGTGATGTGGGCGGCCATGAGCTTGGCTGTCTCCTGGCCCCGCGAGCCACAGGTGTTGCCGACCCCGTCGTGGTTCATCCCGAACCTGGAAGGATCGAAAAGGTTGTCCTATCCATTTGGCAAAATGTGAATCTCCATGAACACGTGGAGACCACCTTTGGAAAAGCATGACCTTGTCAGAAGTCGATCAAGTGATATTCATGTAATGGCACACAGGTAACTCGGTCGTTAGACTGTAGGAAACGCATGCCACTATAAAATCAGATTCGGTTTGCAGTTGAAAGGAGAGAGAAGGAGGGCAAGCTACTGTCTGTATTCACGAGACTTTCCATGCACAACTTTCCCCCAAACATACGTGTGTCCAATCTCGTGGGCGATGGTGAAAGCCGTGGCCAAACCCAGGTCTTCGTTGATGCTGCAGCTCCGCTCCCGCTCGCACATCCCGCCCACGGGCGCCAACCCTGCGAGGGAGACACACAATCCCACGTGTTTTTCAATTTCCCAGAAACGTTCCATCATTCACCGAAAAAAATTCTTGCTGGTCTATTATAATAATAAATGTGAATATAAGGTCTGTGGGGGAAATTGGGGATCAATCGACGGGGTTGTATCCAAATTAACCTAAACTTGAGTTAACGAAGGATCTTGTGTTTATAAAGAACGCCATGGTAGGGTTCCTACCTACTTACCGAGAGTCCCACAGGGTTTGTTTTTGTAGATGCAAATGTCGTACCTGAAAGAAAAATGGAAGAAATCAGTAAAGAGGATGTAATGAGAGAGCTGTACAAGACCAAATCTCGCTAGCGAAGTCCTGGGATGCTTCCGTGATGGTGGTCATCTTCGCCGGACTTAGAATCATAGAATCATAGAATCATAGAATAGTAGAGTTGGAAGAGACCTCAAGGGCCATCTAGTCCAACCCCCCGCTAAGAAGCAGGAAATCGCACTTTTAGGCGGGGAGTATCATATCCTCTTTCTTCCACCAAATAGGACTTCATGAATAATCAAGAAAATATTCGCAAAATGATCACGAAAATATTCACAAAAATAATCATGAAAATATTCACGAAAAATCACGAAAAAATTCAAAAAATAATCATGGAAATATTTGCAAAAATAATCATGAAAATATTCATGAAAATAATCGTGAAAATAATCACAAAATATTCACAAAATAATCACAAAAATATTCGCAAAAATAATCATAAAAATATTCACAAAAATAACCACAAAATAGTCACAAAAATAATCACGAAAATAGTCATGAAAATAATCACAAAAATATTTGCAAAAATATTCACAAAAATATTCAAAAATAATCACGAAAATATGCACAAAAATAATCATGAAAATATTCACAAAAATATTCACAAAAATAATCACAAAAATAATCACAAAAATATTCGCAAAAATAATCATGAAAAGATTCACAAAAATAATCATGAAAATATTCATAATAATTTTGGGTTGCTGTGAGTTTTCCGGGCTTCTGCAATTATTATTATTATTACTATCATTATTATTGTTGTTGTTGTTGTTGTTATTTTGGGTTGCTGTGAGTTTTCCGGGCTCATGCAAGGTCCAATTATTATTATTATTATTATTATTATTATTATTATTATTATTATTATTATTATTATTTTATTGGTTGCTGTGAGTTTTCCGGGCTTCTGGAATTATTATTATTATTATTATTATTATTATTATTATTATTATTATTATTATTATCATCATCATCTTGGGTTGCTGTGAGTTTTCTGGGCTTCTGGAATGCTTCTGGAATTATTATTATTATTATTATTATTATTATTATTATTATCATCATCATCATGGGTTGCTGTGAGTTTTCTGGGCTTCTGGAATGCTTCTGGAATTATTATTAGTATTATTATTATTTTGGGTTACTGTGAGTTTTCCGGACTTCTGGAATTATTATTATTATTATTATTATTATTATTATTATTATTATTATTATTATCATCATCTTGGGATGCTGTGAGTTTTCTGGGCTTCTGGAATTCTTCTGGAATTCTTAGTATTATTATTATTACTTGCTGTGAGTTTTCTGGGTTTCTGGAATGTTTCTGGAATTATTATTATTATTATTATATTTTCAGAAGGATGGGAGACCCTGGCCCCGTTTCCGCCCCCCTTGCCCTGGTTCACCTGGTGATCAAGACGGCCGTGTCGTGGTTGGCGATGCCGTGGTCCGGAATGGCGTTCCCGTGCCCGTTGCGGTTCACGATGGACTTCTGCCACTTGCAAAAGCTGTCGAGGGACTTCCCCGCGTGGTGGTTGATCTCCAGCGTGGGCTGACGGAAGGGAAGGGGTGGCTCATTTTCTCACCTGATCTCACCACGAGCCGACCCTACAACCTCCCTCTTTTCGTGGACCTCACCTGATCGTCGGTCAACAAGATGAGCCGGGTGACCAGGATGTTGACAATATTTCCCAGGCTTGAGTCTTGGAAAAGTTTAGCAACCTGACCTCCAGGAAACAAAGAAAGACCAGTGTTAAAGCCACGGATGGACACACGTGGCCTCGATTCGCGACACACCTTGCTTGTAACACTTACAATATTCATGATGGCCAGGATGTACTGCTCGATGTCCCTCCGGCCGTGGTAGCCCACCATCATCTTGTCGGCCACCACCAAGGTCTCCACGTAGCGCTCGGTGCTGACCGACCGCTTCAAGGGCAGCTGGCCACGTTGGGTGGCGTTGCCCAGCGTCTTCAGAGGCGACGGCTTCAGGGTCCGCAGCCACCAGGACCGGCCTTTCCACGGCTTCCCGTCTGCGGAGAAACAGCCGTGAGGAACAACGTCCTCCACTCCAATACGATACAACGCTAAAATAATCCGGTGGGCTGATCTGCCGTTAGAGTGATCCCTCTAGAGCAGGGGTCCCCAAACTATATCTATTCAACCTTCTTGCTTTCCTCATAGTCAACACATCAACCACGTTTGGGTCCCACCTGGTCAACTTGTCCTCCTATATCTATTCAACCTTCTTGCTTTCTTCATAGTCAACATATCAACCACGCTTGGGTCCCACCAGGTCAACTTGTCCTCCTATATCTATTCAACCTTCTTGCTTTCCTCATAGTCAACATATCAACCACGTTTGGGTCCCACCTGGTCAACTTGTCCTCCTATATCTATTCAACCTTCTTGCTTTCCTCATAGTCAACATATCAACCACGCTTGGGTTCCACCAGGTCAACTTGTCCTCCTACATCTATTCAACCTTCTTGCTTTCCTCATAGTCAACATATCAACCACGCTTGGGTCCCACCAGGTCAACTTGTCCTCCTATATCTATTCAACCTTCTTGCTTTCCTCATAGTCAACATATCAACCACGCTTGGGTTCCACCAGGTCAACTTGTCCTCCTATATCTATTCAACCTTCTTGCTTTCCTCATAGTCAACATATCAACCACGCTTGGGTTCCACCAGGTCAACTTGTCCTCCTACATCTATTCAACCTTCTTGCTTTCCTCATAGTCAACATATCAACCACGCTTGGGTCCCACCAGGTCAACTTGTCCTCCTATATCTATTCAACCTTCTTGCTTTCCTCATAGTCAACATATCAACCACGCTTGGGTTCCACCAGGTCAACTTGTCCTCCTACATCTATTCAACCTTCTTGCTTTCCTCATAGTCAACATATCAACCACGCTTGGGTCCCACCAGGTCAACTTGTCCTCCTACATCTATTGAACCTTCTCGCTTTCTTCATAGTCAACACGTCAACCATGTATTATTAACAAAGGTGTTGAGGAGGAGAAGCGGGAGAGGGGGAAGAGTGGACAAGGATCTAGACCAGGGGTCCCCAAACTAAGGCCCGGGGGCCGGATGCGGCCCATCGAAGCTATTTATCCGGCCCCCACGGCACAAGGGCAGAAGGGGATTGGACTAAATAACCCAAGGGGTCTCTTCTTCTCTTACAAGATATGCTGGATTTCATATCACAAAATCACATTATTATTATTATTATTATTATTATTATTATTATTATTATTATTAACATTGAGGCTGGGAGGCCATCTGTCAGGGGTGCTTTGCTTGTGCTTTCGGTGCCCAAAAGCAGAAGGGGATTGGACTCAATGGCCCAAAGGGTCTCTTCCAATCCTCTTTATTATTATTATTATTATTATTATTATTATTATTATTATTAACATTGAGGCTGGGTGGCCATCTGTCAGGGGTGCTTTGCTTGTGCTTTTGGTGCACAAAGGCAGAAGGGGATTGGACTCAATGGCCCAAAGGGTCTCTTCCAATCCTCTTTATTATTATTATTATTATTATTATTATTATTATTATTATTATTATTATTAACATTGAGGCTGGGAGGCCATCTGTCAGGGGTGCTTTGCTTGTGCTTTTGGTGCACAAAGGCAGAAGGAGATCGGACTAAATGGCCCAAGGGGTCTCTTCCAATCCTCTTTATTATTATTATTATTATTATTATTATTATTATTATTATTATTATTATTATTTTATGGCACAGCAAACAAGATAGATATGCTGGGTTTCTTATCCCAAAATCACAAGTCGAACGCTTCCCGAGTGTCTAGGACTATGTGATGTATTTCCGGATGATGCGCGCAGATCTCAGTCGGGTGGCCTTTTGCAGTTGGCAGATCGTAATTTTGTCAATGTCTATTGTTTCCAAATGCCGGCTGAGATCTTTTGGCACGGCACCCAATGTGCCGATCACCACCGGGACCACCTGCTCTGGTTTCTGCCAGAGTTTTTGAAGTTCAATCTTGAGGTCCTGATTGCGGCTGAGTTTTTCCTGTTGTTTTTTGTCAATGCGAAAAATTGGATGGCAAGGGTTATGATTATTATAATAATTATTATTATTAACATTGAGGCTGGGTGGCCATCTGTCAGGGGTGCTTTGCTTGTGCTTTCGGTGCGCAAAGGCAGAAGGGGATTGGACTCAATGGCCCAAGGGGTCTCTTCCAACCCTCTTTTTATTATTATTATTATTATTATTATTATTATTATTATTAATTATTATTGCTCAGTGGCCAATTATAGTCTGGCCCTCCAACGGTCCAAAGGAGCGTGAACTGGCCCCCTGTTTAAAAAGTTTGGGGACCCCTGCTCTAGAGATACCCCGTATTGAAAAGGTGACTGTCAGATGTGGATGCTGGATGTGAGGTGGATATATTGAGACACTTACAGTTTTCAGTCTCAACTCTCCCCTCCATTCAGCAACTCAGCATCTGCTGAGTAGCATGGACAAATTAGACTGCATAGCTGTCTGCCGAGCTCAGCGGTAATAAATCTTTATTTACAGTTATGTACATAGTAGGCATGTCCGATCGATGAAAAAAATGTTTCAATTCTCGTTTCTAAAGTAGGGGGCGCTGGTGCTTCGATATAGAAATCAAATCACGTTTTATTGATTAGCCCATCGGCCGTATCAAAACATTTAACACATAGACATACATACAACATACAACATACAACCCGCGGTAAAAAAAGAAGTTAAAATAAACAAGCTGTTTACAAGACCCCGTTCAGGTCAAATATCTGCATCACCTGCACAGTTTACCCCAATTGATTCCAGATATAGAAATTATTTCCGATTTTTTGTAGTGCAAAAACAACAACAAGAACAATGAAAGAACAATACAATATTTAAAAATAAAAACAATTTTAACCAACATACATTGATCAGGATTTCAATGGGAAGTGTGGGCCTGCTTCTGGCCAATGAGATAGTCAAGTTAATTAGGGTTGTTGTTGTTGTTGTTGTTGTTGTTGTGTGCCTTCAAGTCATTCCAGACTTTGGGTGAGCCTATGTCTAAAATTTATTTATATATGTATTTATTTATTTATGTATTTATTTATTTATGCTTCTGGAACATGGCCACACAGCCCGAAAGACACACAACAACCCTGTGATCCTGGCCATGAAAGCCTTCGACAACACATATTTATTTATTATTTACTACATTTATTTACTACATTTGTATCACACCCTTCTCACCCCAAAGAGGACTCAGAGTGGCTTACAAATTATATGTACATACAATATATTATATTATTAGCATAGCACAATATTAGCATTATTTGTTACTATATTGAACTATACCACTATACTGTAATATAATATAGTAATATTATATGTAATATAGAATATATAATTAATATTATTATATGGTATTATTATTAGTGTTATATTGTATTACATTATAATATTATTATCAATATTATATGTACATACAATATATTATATTATTAGCATAGCACAATATTAGCATTAGATATTACTATATTGAACTATACCACTATACTGTAATATAATATAGTAATATTATATGTAATATAGAATATATAATTAATATTATTATATGGTATTATTATTAGTGTTATATTGTATTACATTATAATATTATTATCAATATTATATGTACATACAATATATTATATTATTAGCATAGCACAATATTAGCATTATATATTACTATATTGAACTATACCACTATACTGTAATATAATATAGTAATATTATATGTAATATAGAATATATAATTAATATTATTATATGGTATTATTATTAGTGTTATATTGTATTACATTATAATATTATTATCAATATTATATGTATATACAATATATTATATTATAAAACTGAGGGCGGGGGCCAGGTCAATGACCTCGGAGGGCCGCATCCGGCCCCCGGGCCTTAGTTTGGGGACCCCTGCTCTAGAGATACCCCGTATTGAAAAGGTGACTGTCAGATGTGGATGCTGGATGTGAGGTGGATATATTGAGACACTTACAGTTTTCAGTCTCAACTCTCCCCTCCATTCAGCAACTCAGCATCTGCTGAGTAGCACGGACAAATTAAACTGCATAGCTGTCTGCCGAGCTCAGCGGTAATAAATCTTTATTTACAGTTATGTACATAGTAGGCATGTCCGATCGATGAAAAAAATGTTTCAATTCTCGTTTCTAAAGTAGGGGGCACTGGCGCTTCGATATAGAAATTATTTCCGATTTTTTTCACCCAAAAAATTCGGATATTTCCGAAAATTCGTAATGATTCTAAATGTTTCTAAAATGGCGGACGCGCATGCGCAATCGCTACACACCGGGCTTGTATGGCAATCTTCCATGTGGAAGGACGTTAGCCCCCACCTTTGCGTCCACCGTGGAAGCTTCTGATTGGCCAGGGAGCGGCAGCCATGTTAGGCTGTGCTAGGCTCCCATTCAAGGTAGGTTGCAGAAACAAAAAAAATTTTTTAATTTTTTTTAAATATATTAAAAAAAATGGGGGGGGGGGAATTAATGAAACATTAAGAGACAATTAGAGAATGGGCCAAGAATGGTTCGAATGACATTGCTGGTTGCGCTGTGAGACAATGTCTCGGAATGCGTATCAAAAAGCGAGAACAATCCGAAATAATTCCGATATACGATTCAAAACGATTTTTTGGACATGTCTACTGTCTAATAATCTCAGCGGTAATAAATCTTTATTTACACAGCTATGTACATAGATAGCAGCCGGAGCTGCTCAGATACATGTTTCTCTAACAGCAAGATTAATGGCGACTACAAGAAGTATTATCAGTAAAGAATAACTCTTCCCAAATTCCACATGTTTCTTTCTATGCAGGCAAAAGCAGAAGTTTCATTCCTTTCCCCTCTAGGCAGTAAATCATTGCTCTATGCGATTAACTACTTCAGTTCTGGATTGCTTACCGAAGCAAACTTACACAAATAATAATAATAATAATAATAATAATAATAATAATAATAATAATAATAATAATACTTTTGGGTGATTGATGTAAACTTGGCTTGGATTTTTAGGTGGACGCAGTGATAGTAATGATGATGATGATGATGGTGATAATAATAATAATATGTCATAGGCAGTAAATCATTGCTCTATGCGATTAACTACTTCAGTTCTGGATTGCTTACTGAAGCAAACTTACACAAATAATAATAATAATAATACTTTTGGGTGATTGATGTAAACTTGGCTCGGACTTTTAGGTGGATGCAGTTATGGTGATGATTATGATGATGATGATGAAGATGATATGTCATAGGGATATTTGCATGGAAAAAAAAATCTCGTAATGGGACCATATATGAAGATGATCCCATCCAGGGGTCTACCACTAAAGCGATCCCATAGGGAGATCTCGAGCTCAAAAGACGTCATAGATAATAACAATAATAACAATAATAACAATAACATTATTATTATTATTATTATTATTATTATTATTATTATTATTATTACTATTATTTTATTATTTCAGGGCTCGTCTCCCCTCCTCAGCTTCTGTGTTTCTTTGTGGAAGTACTAGGAAAGATGTATGCTTAAATTTTTTTTAAAAAAATTCCTAAAAATCAGTGGATGACCGAAATGTTCTGAAAGTTGGCAGGTGCGAAGTTGTAAGCGTTGCCTACGAATGTGCCAAGTTTCATCCCGCTCGCCGTAAAAATGGCGGAGAAACCGGCCTCGAAATCTTCCCTGTCGCTGCTAATGAAACCATTACGAAGTTTACAAGATTCGGATTACGATTGCGAGATTAGGATTACTTTTTTGATATTTGGATTATTGTAAAAATTCCTAAAAATCAGTGGATGACCGGAATGTTCTGAAACTTGGCAGGCGCAAAGTTGTAAGCATTGCCTATGAGCGTGCCAAGTTTCATCCCACTCGCTGTAAAAATGGCAGAGAAACCGGCCTCGAATGTTTCCCCATCACTGCTAATGAAACAGTTACGAAGTTTGCAAGATTCGGATTACGATTACGAGATTCGGATTACTTTTTTTTAGATTCGGATAACTTTGAAAAATTCCTAAAAATCAGTGGATGACCGGAATGTTCTGAAACTTGGCAGGCGCAAAGTTGTAAGTTTTGCCTACGAGCATGCCAAGTTTCATCCCTCTCGCTGTAAAAATGGCCTCTAAAGCTTCCTCGTTGCTGCTAATTGAACGATTACGAATCTTCGGAGATTCGGATTATGAAACGGGACACGTCCGAATCGTTACGAAACAAAGCGAATCTCCGAATTGAATTACGAATTGGATTTCCGCTGTTTTGCACACCTCTAATGTCTAGGGTTTGGATTACGAAACGGGACACGTCCAAATTGTTACGAAACAAAGCAAATCTCTGAATAAAATTACGAATCGGATTTCCGCGGCTTTGCACACCTCTAATGTCTAGGGTTAAAGTAACCCCACAGAAGTACCCGGCACTACAAATATGTCCCACGTGGAGAGGGAGACCGAAAAGTAAAACAAGGAGACCTAGCGCAGAAAAATTTCCACAGAGAGACTTAGTTCTGTGGTATCAAAAGAATGGTTGAGTCCGGCTTTGACAAACAACCCTTTATTTGGGTCCCTTTGTCGGTGAGCAGGAGGCGAACCACGTTCTCGGCAACGGGGTCCTTTGAGGACTACCAACTGGCCAACCAACCCCCTGAGTAGTTCTGATTTTAATGAATGCTTTGGCTGGGATTTGGATCTGAACTCGGGGCCTCGTTCACGGGTCACAACCCCCCGACCGTTCCCGCTTCCCAGAGAACAAATTGGAAACAGATTGACGCTCTTTCTTTTCCCAAACGGACATTTCAGGTCAGCCAACGTCCGTCCTGTCCCCCCACTGCTCCTCCTCCTCCCCCCGGAATTTGGGAACGTGATCCTGGGGCTCCCGACTACACGTGTCTTCCCCGTCCTAGACCTAGGTTATTAAATCTCGAACCCCAAGACCCACCTATCACCCCGCAAGCGGCGTCCATGTGGGGGTGCTGGAGAGAGGAGCGCTTGTACACCACGTGGGGCGGCCCTTCCTGCTCATCCCGGCTGCTGAGGTTGGTGCCGGGGCTCAGCGGCTCAATGAAGTACTCGTCCTCGTCCGTGATGATCACGCCATGCTGGGAAACAAAGGAGGGGTCACTTGCATGACCTAAGTCTGACCCTAGTTCTATCTCTTACTCCAACTCTAACTCTAGCTCTTACTCCATCTCCAACCGTATCTCTTACTCCATCTCTAACCCTATCTGGGAAACAAAGGAGAGGTCACTTGCATGCCCTCAGTCTGACCCTACTTCTATCTCTTACTCCAACTCTAACTCTAGCTCTTACTCCATCTCCAACCGTATCTCTAATTCCATCTCTAACCCTATCTGGGAAACAAAGGAGAGGTCACTTGCATGCCCTCAGTCTGACCCTACTTCTATCTCTTACTCCAACTCTAACTCTAGCTCTTACTCCATCTCCAACCGTATCTCTTACTCCATCTCTAACCCTATCTGGGAAACAAAGGAGAGGTCACTTGCATGCCCTCAGTCTGACCCTACTTCTATCTCTTACTCCAACTCTAACTCTAGCTCTTACTCCATCTCCAACCGTATCTCTTACTCCATCTCTAACCCTATCTGGGAAACAAAGGAGAGGTCACTTGCATGCCCTCAGTCTGACCCTACTTCTATCTCTTACTCCAACTCTAACTCTAGCTCTTACTCCATCTCCAACCGTATCTCTTACTCCATCTCTAACCCTATCTGGGAAACAAAGGAGAGGTCACTTGCATGCCCTCAGTCTGGCCCTACTTCTATCTCTTACTCCAACTCTAACTCTAGCTCTTACTCCATCTCCAACCGTATCTCTTACTCCATCTCTAACCCTATCTGGGAAACAAAGGAGAGGTCACTTGCATGCCCTCAGTCTGACCCTACTTCTATCTCTTACTCCAACTCTAACTCTAGCTCTTACTCCATCTCCAACCGTATCTCTTACTTCATCTCTAACCCTATCTCTAACTCCATCTCCAACCATATCTCCATCTCTATCTCTAACTCCATCTCTAACCCTAGTTCTACCTCTAACCCTATCTCTAACTCCATCTCTAATTCTATCTCTCATTCCATCTCTAACTCAATCTCTAACCCTATCTCTTACTCCATCTCTAACGCTATCTCTACCCTATCTCTAGCTCCATCTCTAACTCCATCTGTAGCCCTATCTCTAGCTCCATCTCCAATGCTATCTCTAGCTCTAACCATCTCTAATTCTATCTCTAACTCCATCTCTAACCTTATCTTCAACTCCATCTCTAACTCTATCTTCAACCCTATCTCCAACTCCATCTCTTACCCTATTTCTAGTTCCGTCTCTAACCCTATCTCTAACTCCATCTCTAATTCTATCTCTCATTCCATCTCTAACTCAATCTCTAACCCTATCTCTTACTCCATCTCTAACGCTATCTCTAACTCTGTCTCTAACCCTATCTCTTACTCCATTTCTAACCCCATCACTAGTTCCATCTCTAACCTTGTCTCTAACTCCATCTCTAACCCCATCTCCAACTCCATCTCTTACCCTATTTCTAGTTCTGCCTCTAACCCTATCTCTAACGCCATCTCTAACTCTGTCTCTTACTCCATCTCTAACCCTATCTCTATCTCCATCCCTATCTCTAATAATAATAATAATAATAATAATAATAATAATAATAATAATAATAATAACTTTATTTTTATATCCCGCCCCATCTCCCCGAAGGGACCCGGGGAGGTTTACATGGGGCCTAGCCCGATAAAACAATCAATATCAATAGCACGACTATAAAACAATTATACCAGTAAAACATCAATAGCAATAAAACAATCGTTAAATTCAGCAAGATTAATTCCATCTACAACCCTATCTCTTACTCCATCTCTAATGCTATCTCTATCTCCATCTCTTACCCTTTCCTCTAACTCCATCTCTAACATTATCTCCAACTCCAATTCCATCTCCAACCCTATTTCTAACTCCATCTCTAACCCTATCTCTTACTCCATCTCTAACCCTATCTCTTACTCCATCTCTAACCCAATCTTTAATGCGATCTCTAACCCTATCTCTTACTCCATCTCCAACCCTATCTCTAACCCTATTTCTAACTCCATCTCTAACCCTATCTCTTACTCCATCTCTAACCCTATCTCTTACTCCATCTCTAACCCAATCTTTAATGCAATCTCTAACCCTATCTCTTACTCCATCTCCAAGCCTATCTCTAACCCTATTTCTAGCTCCATCTCTAACCCTATCTCTTACTCCATCTCTAACCCTATCTCTTACTCCATCTCTAACCCAATCTTTAATGCGATCTCTAACCCTATCTCTTACTCCATCTCCAAGCCTATCTCTAACCCTATTTCTAGCTCCATCTCTAACCCAATCTCTTACTCCATCTCTAACCCTATCTCTTACTCCATCTCTAACCCAATCTTTAATGCGATCTCTAACCCTATCTCTTACTCCATCTCTAACCCCATCTCCAACCCTCTCTAGCTCCTTCTAACCCTATCCCTAACTCCATCTCTAACCCTATCTCTAACTTCATTAACAACCCTATCACTAATGCGATCTCTAACCCTATCTCTAACTTCATTACTAAGCCTATATCTAATGCGATCTCTAACTCTCTTTATCTCTAACCCCATCTCTAATCCTCTCTAGCTCCATCTCTAATGATATCTCTAACTCCATCTCTAGCCCTATCGCCAACTCCAACCCCATCTCCAACTTCTTTTCCAACCCTATCTCTAACTCCATCTCTAACCGTATCTCTAACTCCATTTCTAGCCCTGTCTCTAATTCCATCTCCAACCATTTCTCGAGCTCCATCTCTAACCGTATCTCCAACTCCATCTCTATCCCTATCGCTAGCCTAGTCTCGTATATAATTAGGAAGTGAAGAACACACTTACCAGTCCGTTGCAGTTACTAATGGCGACTTTGGAGTTCAAGAACTCGTCCTGCAAGTGGCCGGCATAGTGGCAATCCTCGTGGAACTCGTGCTGCTGGTCGACCCCGTCCCGCTTCCAGTACTCGACCCGGAAACGCTCCGCCAGCAAATTGGTGTGCAAGGTCAGGTTGAGGAGGAACTGGGTATGGTGGGCCGAGACTTTGTAGAAGACCTGCTGCTCTGGGGGTTCGTTCGCGGGCTGCCCTGCGCTGCTGCGCCGAGAGCGCCGCTTCCGCTGGCTTTTCGTGTCAAAGCTGAGGACGTCCCCATTCTGGTCCACTTGGACGGGGAAGGCAATCTCATAGTGGTCCAAGCTGGAGAGGAAGTCCTCTGTGATATCAAAAGAGAGAGAGACATGCTCACAAGGGTGACTCAGAAAATGTGCAAAACTAATTTTGTCCAGATATGCATTTTTAGAGGTGAAATATATACTGCCCTCTTATGGTTGTATCTGAGCACTGCAGACATATGCACATATTGATTTGTTTTGGGGTTCCTAGCCCCAAATACGATGAATATTTTAATTGAAACCATGCACGTATTTTAAGTTGGATACCAAAGAGTATGTTTGTAAAGTCTGGTCCAGATCCATCATGTTTTGGAAGAGCCTTTGAGGAACAAACATATATACATACTTTCACTATTACATAGATACTACAAATGTGCGAAACGTGAAAAATTCATCACGAAATTTGATCCAACTTACAATGACTAACGAAAATATTGCACATCCCTAATATATATATATATATATATATATATATATATATATAATTCATTACAAAATTTGAGTCAACTTACGCTGACTAATGAAAATATTGCACATCCCTAATATATATATATATATATATATATATATATATATATATATTACAAAATTTTATCCAACTTTCGATGACTAATGAAAATATGGCACATCCCATATATATATATATATATATATATGTAAAATTCATCAAGAAATTTGATCCAACTTACCATGACTAACGAAAATATTGCACACCCCTATATATACAAAATTCATCACGAAATTTGATCCAACTTACGATGACTAACAAAAATAGTGCACATCCCTAATATATATATGTACTAGCTGTGCCTGGCCACGAGTTGCTGTGGCGTAGTGTGGTGGTATGGGAAATAAAGTTAGTGTTTACGAGTGACAGCTGTACGACCCGCACCTTGGGACTGGGCAGTAGACCCAGGCAGGCTGCCCATGGACACGGCCGAGAGGAGCGCCCAGGCCACGAGGCGCCAGGCCACTGCCATGCTGGACGACAACGGGGCTCTTCTGAGCGGTGGTCTGGGCGGCGAACTTGGACCAGGCTGGCGGGGTCTGCCCCAACATTGCTTTCCTCAAGGCGCCGCTTATGCTCAGAGACAAGTTGCCGGTCCGGTCCGGGCCATCCTCGGTGGCAGGGCACGCTCCGGAAAGCAGCGGGGTGGGCGGGGTTGCGGCACGGCAGCGGAGACCCGCCTCGCTCAGCATGGACCGCTGGTCAGTCGCATGGTCCTGCTGGACAAAGGACAGAATCAAAGCCCTGGGTAAATTTCAAGTGTAAGCAAACAGTATTTTGGCACACCCCCCCCCCCCACTGAACCAGGATGGCTGTCTCCATGAGTGTCTATGAGGCTGGAAGGCCATCTCTTGGGAGAGATTAAATGGTGTAATCCATGAATGTCTATGAGGCTGGATGGCCATCTGTTGGGAGGGATCAGATGGTGTAATCCATGAATGTCTATGAAGCTGGATGGCCATCTGTCGGAAGGGATCGGATAGTGTATTCCAATGGTATGAGACTGGATGGCCATCTGTCGGGAGGGATCAGATGGTGTATTCCAAGGGTAGGATAGTGTCGAACTCAATGGCCCTTGAGGTCAGTCTATTCCAACTCTAGGATTCTATTATTATTTTTATTATTATTATTATTGATAATACTACTTGATATTATTAATATAGTTAATATTATTAAGAAGTGCCTGGATGGCCGTCTGTCGGGAGGGATCGGATGGTTTATTCCAAGGGTGTCCAGGTTTCAAGTTGAAGCCTCTCTGAAGTCTTCTTCAGTCCTTAGCTCGTTGTTGACCGAAGCAACTCGAAAGTCAGTTTCATCGGTCGAGTCGGAAGTTTAGGTCCCGCTTTATGAGGGGAGGCTAATTTGACTAATTCTCGACACCATAAAAACTCAACAGCATCCTGAGCTCAAGTCCTTCTGATTTTCAACCCAAACATATATACAGTAGAGTCTCACTTATCCAAGCTAAATGGGCCGGCAGAAGCTTGGATAAGCGAATATCTTGGATAATAAGGAGGGATTAAGGAAAAGCCTATTAAGCATCAAATGAGGTTATGGTTTTACAAATTAAGCACCAAAACATCATGTTATAAAACAAATTGGACAGAAAAAGTCATTCAACACGCAGTCAAGTTATGTTTTAATTACTGTATTTACGAATTTAGCACCAAAATATCATGATATATTGAAAACATTGACTACAAAAATGGCTTGGATAATCCAGAAGCTTGGATAAGCGAGGCTTGGATAAGTGAGACTCTACTGTATATATACACATACATTGGAAAGGGTCCCCCAGAGGCCATCTAGTCCAGCTCTAGTTCCATCCAAACGTAAGAATCTGGCGAATGACGGTCCGTTATCGTTTTTACATCCCTTTGAAGTCCTCATATAACCCTTGGACTTGGTTTGACCCTTTGGGGCAACGGAGAGCTAACCGAGCCCCCTTTTCCCACTTTTTCGGCTCCACTACGTGTCCCGAATCCAGTACTTCGAGCCCCGAACATGTCCTGAATCCCGTACGTCGAGGAACGTTTCCCCGCTGTCCTAAAGACCGGGGGGGGGGGGGGGGGGAAGGCGGCGAGAGGAAAGCGACGGGGCGAAAACAAAACAACTGTTCCCAATTTTGCCACTCCAGTCTGGAGGCACCTAATGGGAAGCAGATGGGGATTTCGCGCTCCCAAAAGGCAATTTTTTTTAATAATAATACGCCGAACTGTTCCAGGGATTGGCCTCTCGGATTCGGCAAACCAAACCGCCGCACGAATTGGACTCTCTGGGCATCGGAGTCCCGGACTATCCGGACTTGCCTTCCTCGTGGCTCGGGATAAAAATAATAATAACGTGTTGCAGGGGATTAACCTAAACGAAGCTCGGACGTCGGATTTTTTTTTCTCGGGATCTAATCAGGGGAAGCATATGACTCGGCGGTCGGTGCCAGGCTTCCAGCAGGCTCTCCCTGGCAAAGGCAGAGGCAGTGGAAACACCATCCGATCCCTCCCGACAGATGACCGTACAGTCTCATAGACATTCATGGAGGAATGGGACTCTGGAATCAAGCATTCCTAAAGTTGGAAGAGCCATTCAGTCCGACCCGGTTCTAGCACTGGAATACACCATGCGATCCCTCCCGACAGAAGGCCATCCAGACACTGCTTAATAATATTGATAATATTATTAATATCAATAATAATAATAATAATAATAATAATAATAATAATAATAATAAAAAATATTAGTAATCATATTAATGATAATAGAATCCTAGAGCTGGAAGAATCTGACCCAAAGGGCCAGTGAGTTCAAGACTATTCTGCGCTTGGAATACACCATGCGATCCCTCCTGACAGAAGGCCATCCAGATACTGCTTAATAATATTGATAATATTATTAATATCAATAATAATAATAATAAATATTAGTAATAACATTAATGATAATAGAATCCTAGAGCTGGAAGAATCTGACCCCAAGAGCCATTGAGTTCAACACTATTCTGCCCTTGGAATACACCATCCGATCCCTCCCGACAGATGCCCATTCAGCCTCATAGGCACTCACAGAGGAATGGGACTCTGGAATCACACATTCCGACCCGGTTCTAACATTGGAATACACCATCCGATCCCTCCCGACAGATGCCCATCCAGACACTGCTTAATAATATTGATAATATTATTAATATCAATAATAATAATAATAAATATTAGTAATAATATTATTAATAATATGATAATAGAATCCTAGAGCTAGAAGAATCCAACACCTGTTGAAATACACCATCCAATCCCTCCTGACAGATGGCCATCCAGCCTCATAGACATTCATGGATTACACCATCCGATCCCTCCCGACAGATGGCCATCCAGCCTCATAGGCATTCATGGAGGAATGGGACTCTGGAATCAAACATTCCTAGAGTCGGACGGGCTATTCAGTCCGACCTGGTTCTACCATTGGAATACAATATTCGATCCCTCCCCACAGATGGCCATCCAGACACTAAATAATAATAATAATAATAATAATAATAATAATAATAATAATAATAATAATAATAGTAATAATAATAGAATCTCAGAGTTAGAAGAGACTGACCCATGTCCTATTGAGTCCGACACGATTCTACCCTTGGAATACAGCATCCGATCCCTCCCGGCAGATGGCCATAATGATAATAATACAAATATTATTAATATTAGTAATATTAATATGACAATATTCCTAATAGTAGTTATAATAGAATCCTAGAGTTGTAAGAGACCGACCCATCGCCCATTGAGTCTGACAGTATCCTATGCTTGGATTACACCATCCGATCCCTCCCGACAGATGGCCATAATAATAATAATAATAATAATAATAATAATAATAATAATACCAATATTCCTAATAGTAGTAATAATAGAATCCTAGAGTTGGAAGAGACCGATCCAAGGACCATTGAGTCCGACACTATCCTGTCCTCGGAATACACCATCCAATCCCTCCCGACAGATGGCCACCCAGCCGAGGAGGAAGAAGAATGAAAACTGGGACACAACTGGAAACAATCGGGGA
The DNA here is from genome assembly GCF_035594765.1 of Anolis carolinensis. Classification (NCBI taxonomy): domain Eukaryota; kingdom Metazoa; phylum Chordata; class Lepidosauria; order Squamata; family Anolidae; genus Anolis; species Anolis carolinensis. Next base: position 32,526,869 of record NW_026943818.1, on the reverse strand, counting down.
AGGAAGAAATCAGAAGCAGATGAGAGAGAGAGAGAGAGAAGGAGACGTATAATTTCGCCGAGTCCGTCTAATTAAACGTCTGGCGGAAAGCGGGAAGGAGAAAAGAAAAGGCCGTGACAGTTCTGCTTACGTGGGGAATTTTTCGGCCGAACATTTCCACCCAGACAGAGGCCCTGCTCCTCCTCCTCCTCTTTCTCCTGGAACACATTCCTACTCCAAAGACAGACATACCTACACATCCTCCCAGATCCTGAAAACAGATCCCAACAAGAATCGGTCTCTCCCCGAATGTCAGAAAGTTCCAGGACCAGGATTCCTCTCTCTGCTCTTTCTCTCTCTCTCTCTCTCTTCTCCCCCAAGGAACAGCTGGAGCGAGGGAAGGAAGGAAGGAGGGAGCGAGGAAGAGAGGGAAGAGGAGGGCGGAAAACCAAGGACAACCCTCCGGATTTGCGTAAGGCCCAAAAAGGGACATCCCAGAAGATATTACAAGGCAGAGAGAGCCGGGAGGGCCACCGCGAACAACACCCAGGACGGACCGGGTCCAGACTTGGCACACGGACTCCTCATGACCAACTCTACGTCCTAGTGAAGTTCAGGGGAGGATGGACCATGGATGATGGGGTTTGAGGAGGATGGACCAGGGATGATGGGATTTGGAGTACTTTCGCTCACTTCCCGGGACCACTGCGAACAACACCCAGGACGGATCGGGTCCAGACATGGCACACGGACTACTCTCATGACCCACTTTACGTCCTAGTGAAGTTCGGGGGAGGATGGACCATGGATGATGGGGTTTGAGGAGGATGGACCAGGGATGATGGGATTTGGAGTACTTTCGCTCACTTCCCGGGACCACTGCGAACAACACCCAGGACGGATCGGGTCCAGACATGGCACACGGACTACTCTCATGACCCACTTTACGTCCTAGTGAAGTTCGGGGGAGGATGGACCATGGATGATGGGGTTTGAGGAGGATGGACCAGGGATGATGGGATTTGGAGTACTTTCGCTCACTTCCCGGGACCACTGCGAACAACACCCAGGACGGATCGGGTCCAGACATGGCACACGGACTACTCTCATGACCCACTTTACATCCTAGTGAAGTTCGGGGGAGGATGGACCATGGATGATGGGGTTTGAGGAGGATGGACCAGGGATGATGGGATTTGGAGTACTTTCGCTCACTTCCCGGGACCACTGCGAACAACACCCAGGACGGATCGGGTCCAGACATGGCACACGGACTACTCTCATGACCCACTTTACGTCCTAGTGAAGTTCGGGGGAGGATGGACCATGGATGATGGGGTTTGAGGAGGATGGACCAGGGATGATTGGATTTGGAGTACCTTCGCTCACTTCCCGGGACCACTGCGAACAACACCCAGGACGGACCGGGTCCAGACTTTACGTCTTAGTGAGGTTCAGGGGAGGATGGACCAAGGATGATGGAATTTGGGGGAGGATGGACCAGGGATGATGGGGTTTGGGGGAGGATGGACCATGGATGATGGGGTTTGGAGTACCTTCGCTCACTTCCCGGGGCCACTGCGAACAACACCCAGGACGGACCGGGTCCACACGGACTCCTCATGACCAACTCTACATCCTACAGAAGTTTGGGGAAGGATGGACCATGGATGATGGGGTTTGGGGGAGGATAGCATGGATGATGGGATTTGGGGAGGATGGACCATGGATGATGGGATTTGGAGTACCTTCGCTCACTTCCCGGGGTCACTGCGAACAACACCCAGGACGGACCGGGTCCAGACTTCGCACACGGACTACTCTCATGACCCACTTTACGTCCTAGTGAAGTTCAGGGGAGGATGGACCACGGATGATGGAATTTGGGGGAGGACACCATGGATGATGGGGTTTGGGGAGTATGGACCATGGATGATGGGATTTGGAGTACTTTCGCTCACTTCCCGGGGCCACTGCGACCAACACCCAGGACGGACTGGGACCAGGCTTGGCACACGGACTCCTCGTGACCAACTGTACGTCCTAGTGAAGTTCAGGAGAGGATGGACCATGGATGATGGGGTTTGGTGAGGATGGACCATGGATGATGGGATTTGGAGTACCTTCACTCACTTCCCAGGACCACTGCAACCAACACCCAGGACGGACCTTGTCCAGACGTGGCACACGGACTCTCCAGGACCAGCACGATCTCCTGAAGAAGTTTGATGGACATTGACACACATACAGGTTATCTACCTACCTACATACCTACATACCTACCTATCATTTCCAGAGACCACTGCGACTCCACCAATGATGGGCCTGGTCCAGACTTGGCACACGGACTCTCCAGGACCAACACAATCTCCTGGAGAAGTTTCAGGGACATTGACATATAAACACACATACAGCGTATCTACCTACCTACCTATTTACCTACCTCTCTACCTATCTACTTACCTACCTGTCTACCTTCCTACCTACCTACTTTACCTACCTATCTACCTACTTATCTACCTACCTACCTACTTATCTACCCATCTACCTACTTATCTACCTACCTACCTACTTATCTACCTACCTACCTACTTTACCTACCTTACTTACCTACTTATCTACCTACCTACCTATCTACCTACCTACTTACTTACCTACTTACCTACCTACCTACTTATCTACCGACTTACCTACCTATATACCTACCTACTTACCTACCCATCTATCAACCTACCTACCTACCTATATACCTACCTACGTACTTACCTACCTACCTACCTACTTATCTACCTACAACCTACTTACATACCTATATACCTACCTACTTACCTACCCATCTATCAACCTATCTACCTACCTATCTACCTACCTATCTACCTACCTACCTACTTACCTACCTGCCTATATACCTACCTACTTACCTACCTACCCATCTATCAACCTATCTACCTACCTACTTACTTACCTACCTACCTACTTACCTACCTACCTATATACCTACCTACTTACCTACCTACCCATCTATCAACCTATCTACCTACCTATCTACCTACCTACTTACTTACCTACCTACCTACCTATCTACCTACCTATATACCTACCTACTTACCTACCTACCCATCTATCAACCTATCTACCTACCTACCTACTTACTTACCTACCAACCTACCTACTTACCTACCTATATACCTGCCTACTTACCTACCTACCCATCTATCAACCTATCTACCTACCTATCTACCTACCTACTTACCTACCTACCCATCTACCAACCTACCTACCTACCTATCTACCTACCTACTTACTTACCTACCTACCTACTTACCTACCTACCTATATACCTACCTACTTACCTACCTACCCATCTATCAACCTACCTACCTATCTACCTACCTACTTACTTACCTACATACCTACCTACCTACTTACCTACCTACTTACCTACCTACCTATATACCTACTTATCTACCTACCTACCTACTTACATACCTATATACCTACCTACTTACCTACCTACCCATCTATCGACCTACTTACCTACCTACCTATATACCTACCTACTTACCTACCTACCCATCTATCAACCTACCTACCTATCTACCTACCTACTTACTTACCTACATACCTACCTACCTACTTACCTACCTACTTACCTACCTACCTATATACCTACTTATCTACCTACCTACCTACTTACATACCTATATACCTACCTACTTACCTACCTACCCATCTATCGACCTACTTACCTACCTACCTATCTTGATACCTGCCTATCAATCTCTCCCAGCAGACTCTCAGTTCCCTTTCAGGTCTGGGAAGGGAGGCACGAGGCCCCAAGGCCCCCGAGAGCGGCGCTCAGCCAAGCAGAGGAAGCCCAGTGGTGTGAGGCCACGTTTCCTCCGAATGAATGCCGGAGAACAAGGGAGGGTGTCGGGTGCGAATCGCTGGGCCGGGAGCCAAGATTACGTTCCAGGGAAGTGCGGCCAAGGCAGCCGAGAAGAAAGCCTGACCCTATGACCCCTCTCTCTCCGCTCAGCGTGAAGACCAGGAAACGGGTCTCGAAAGGACGTGCTATGATCAGATACACCATCTGATCCCTCCCGACAGATGGCCATCCAGCCTCACAGACATTAGCTATAGAATCAAAGACTCCTAGAGTTTGGAAGGGCCATTCAGTCCGACTTGGTTCTACCATTGAAACACACAGTTAAAGCCTTCCCGTCTTTAATATATAATACATATAACATAAATTATTAATATTATTAATATTATTATTTAATAATAATATTATATATTATTATTATTTAATATTATTATTAATATAATAATATATATCATAATATATAATATAAATTAATATTATTAAATAATATTATTCACTACCCTACTTATTAATATTAAATAATAATATTTAATAATATTATTAAATGATAATATTATTAATATTATTTGATGATATCATTTTATATTATATATTATTATATATTATTATATTACTTATTATTTAATAATAATATTATATTAATAATATTTTAAAATAATAATATTATATATTCGTATTAAATAATATTATCAATTTATATTATATATTATTATATTACTTATTATTAAATAATATTATTAATCTTAATTTATATTATATGTTATTATATATTATTATTATTAAATATTTTTATTACTAATCTTAATTTATATTATATGTTATTATATTATATTATTATATTAATAATATTATTATTAAATACTTATACAAATAATAATATTAAATAATAATAATAAATATTATTAATAATGATAATATTAATAATAACATATATATTATATAATATTATATTATATTATTATATTGCTTATTATATTATATTATTATATTAATAATAATAATATCAAATAATAATAATAATAATAATAATAGAATGCTAGAGCTGGAAGAGACTGACCTCAAGGGCCATTTAGTTCGACCACTGAAAAACACTATCCGATCCCTCCCGACAGATGGCCATCCAGCCTCATAGACCTTCATGGAGAAATGGGACTCTGGAATCAAATTCTCCTAGAGTCGGGAGGCCTTATTAGACCTCAAGATGAACATGAGCCAAAAGTGTGACGCAGCAGCAGAAAAAGCCAGATGCAATTCTAGGCTGAAGAAGAAGCTGTATGGCCATCTGTCGAGAGGGATCGGATGGTGGATAGTTTCTTCTGACTCTATGGTTTTATGAACCTGCTCCGTCGTCACGTCAATTGGTTGAGGTTCTCCCACCCGCCTCGGCTTCCTTTGCCGTCACCAACGCGAGGAAATGAGGTCAAGGCTTCAAAGGCGACGCCTCCAGCCCACAGATCCTCAGTCTCACGTCTGTTGTTCTCACACGTCTTCCGGACGCTCGGCTTCCACTTCAACCCACTTCTTCTTCAAGGTAAAGTCTCAGAAATCTCCAACCTTTGCTCAAACCCTACCACGTTGTTGTCGTTGGCTGTCTCGAGGCATTTCTACCATGAGATGCCACCAAAACCTTTGGGAGAAGTTCTTGATGGAACTGGTGGCCTTCAAAGGTTCTGGAGAAGTTTGTTGGAGGTCTGTGAGAAGGTTGGACTGGATGGTCCTTGGGATCTCCTCCAACTTGAGGGTTCTAGGGTGGAAGATGTAAATATGGCGGTAGACAACCATAGTTGTCTTGACCGTTCAGAAAAAGGTGGTGAAGTTTCTTCTGGAGAAGTTGGCTGGAGGTCTGTGAGGAGGTTGGACTGGATGGTCCTTGGGATCTCCTCCAACTTGAGGGTTCTATGGTGGAAGACGTAAATATGGTGGTAGACAGGTCGACCAAGGAGAACCCAACCATGGTTGTCTTGACCATTCAGAAAAAGGTGGTGAAGTTTCTTCTGGAGAAGTTGGCTGGAGGTCTGTGAGAAGGTTGGACTGGATGGTCCTTGGGATCTCCTCCAACTTGAGGGTTCTATGGTGGAAGATGTAAATATGGTGGTAGACAGGTCAACCAAGGAGAACCCAACCATGGTTGATGTCTTGACCATTCAGAAAAAGGTGGTGAAGTTTCTTCTGGAGAAGTTGGCTGGAGGTCTGTGAGGAGGTTGGACTGGATGGTCCTTGGGATCTCCTCCAACTTGAGGGTTCTAGGGTGGAAGATGTAAATATGGCGGTAGACAGGTTGACCAAGGAGAACCCAACCATGGTTGATGTCTTGACCATTCAGAAAAAGGTGGTGAAGTCTCTTCTGGAGAAGTTGGCTGGAGGTCTGTGAGAAGGTTGGACTGGATGGTCCTTGGGATCTCCTCCAACGTGAGGGTTCTAGGGTGGAAGATGTAAATATGGCGGTAGACAGGTTGACCAAGGAGAACCCAACCATGGTTGATGTCTTGACCATTCAGAAAAAGGTGGTGAAGTCTCTTCTGGAGAAGTTGGCTGGAGGTCTGTGAGAAGGTTGGACTGGATGGTCCTTGGGATCTCCTCCAACTTGAGGGTTCTAGGGTGGAAGATGTAAATATGGCGGTAGACAGGTCGACCAAGGAGAACCCAACCATGGTTGATGTCTTGACCATTCAGAAAAAGGTGGTGAAGTTTCTTCTGGAGAAGTTGGCTGGAGGTCTGTGAGGAGGTTGGACTGGATGGTCCTTGGGATCTCCTCCAACTTGAGGGTTCTAGGGTGGAAGATGTAAATATGGCGGTAGACAGGTTGATCAAGGAGAACCCAACCATCGTTGTCTTGACCATTCAGAAAAAGGTGGTGAAGTCTCTTCTGGAGAAGTTGGCTGGAGGTCTGTGAGAAGGTTGGACTGGATGGTCCTTGGGATCTCCTCCAACGTGAGGGTTCTAGGGTGGAAGATGTAAATATGGCGGTAGACAGGTTGACCAAGGAGAACCCAACCATGGTTGATGTCTTGACCATTCAGAAAAAGGTGGTGAAGTTTCTTCTGGAGAAGTTGGCTGGAGGTCTGTGAGGAGGTTGGACTGGATGGTCCTTGGGATCTCCTCCAACTTGAGGGTTCTAGGGTGGAAGATGTAAATATGGCGGTAGACAGGTCGACCAAGGAGAACCCAACCATGGTTGTCTTGACCGTTCAGAAAAAGGTGGTGAAGTTTCTTCTGGAGAAGTTGGCTGGAGGTCTGTGAGGAGGTTGGACTGGATGGTCCTTGGGATCTCCTCCAACTTGAGGGTTCTAGGGTGGAAGACGTAAATATGGTGGTAGACAGGTCGACCAAGGAGAACCCAACCATGGTTGATGTCTTGACCATTCAGAAAAAGGTGGTGAAGTTTCTTCTGGAGAAGTTGGCTGGAGGTCTGTGAGGAGGTTGGACTGGATGGTCCTTGGGATCTCCTCCAACTTGAGGGTTCTAGGGTGGAAGATGTAAATATGGCGGTAGACAGGTCGACCAAGGAGAACCCAACCATGGTTGACGTGTTGACCATTCAGAAAGCAGGAAGGTTGAATAGATGTAGGACAGGTTGACTAGATGAACTCTAAGGATGATTGATGTGTTGACTATGAAGAAAGTGAGAAGGTTGAATAGATGTAGGAGGCCAAGTTGACCAGGTGGGACCCAAACATGGTTGGTAGGTGAACATCAAAAGAAAGACCAGAGAGAACTCAAACGTTGTTAATGTGGAAAGTATGGTGGAGAAGCTGACCTGGTGGAACCCAAGCGTGGTTGATGTGTTGACTATGAGGAAAGCAAGAAGGTGGGATAGAAGGAGGAGGACAGGTTGATCAGGTGGGACCCAAACATGGTTGGTAGGTGAACATCAAAAGAAAGACCAGAGAGAACACTAACGTTGTTAATGTGGAAAGTATGGTGGAGAAGCTGACCAGGTTGAACCCAAGCGTGGTTGATGTGTTGACTATGAGGAAAGCAAGAAGGTTGAATAGATATAGGAGGACATGTTGACCAGATGGGACCCAAACGTGGTTGATAGGTTCACATGGAAAGAAAGCCAGGGGGGACAGATGGATCAGGAAGAAATTAAATATGGTAGAAAACAAATCGTGGTGGGCAAGTTGACCAGGTGGAACCCAAGCATGGTTGGTATGTTGACATTGGGTTATCGTGGTAGAACGTAAGTATGGTGGTAGACAGGTTGACCAGGTGGAACCCAAGCATGGTTGGTATGTTGACATTGGGTTATCGAGGTAGAACGTAAATATGGTGGTAGACAAGTTGACCAGGTGGAGCCCAAGCATGGTTAGTATGTTGACATTGGGTTATCGAGGTAGAACGTAAATATGGTGGTAGACAGGTTGACCAGGTGGAACCCAAGCATGGTTGGTATGTTGACATTGGGTTATCGAGGTAGAACGTAAATATGGTGGTAGACAGGTTGACCAGGTGGAGCCCAAGCATGGTTGGTATGTTGACATTGGGTTATCGAGGTAGAACGTAAGTATGGTGGTAGACAGGTTGACCAGGTGGAGCCCAAGCATGGTTAGTATGTTGACATTGGGTTATCGAGGTAGAACGTAAATATGGTGGTAGACAGGTTGACCAGGTGGAGCCCAAGCATGGTTAGTATGTTGACATTGGGTTATCGAGGTAGAACGTAAGTATGGTGGTAGACAGGTTGACCAGGTGGAGCCCAAGCATGGTTAGTATGTTGACATTGGGTTATCGAGGTAGAACGTAAGTATGGTGGTAGACAGGTTGACCAGGTGGAGCCCAAGCATGGTTAGTATGTTGACATTGGGTTATCGAGGTAGAACGTAAGTATGGTGGTAGACAGGTTGACCAGGTGGAACCCAAGCATGGTTAGTATGTTGACATTGGGTTATCGAGGTAGAACGTAAGTATGGTGGTAGACAAGTTGAACAGGTGGAGCCCAAGCATGGTTGGTATGTTGACATTGGGTTATTGTGGTAGAACGTAAGTATGGTGGTTGACAGGTTGACCAGGTGGAGCCCAAGCATGGTTAGTATGTTGACATTGGGTTATCGAGGTAGAACGTAAGTATGGTGGTAGACAGGTTGACCAGGTGGAACCCAAGCATGGTTAGTATGTTGACATTGGGTTATCGAGGTAGAACGTAAGTATGGTGGTAGACAGGTTGACCAGGTGGAGCCCAAGCATGGTTAGTATGTTGACATTGGGTTATCGAGGTAGAACGTAAATATGGTGGTAGACAGGTTGACCAGGTGGAGCCCAAGCATGGTTAGTATGTTGACATTGGGTTATCGAGGTAGAACGTAAGTATGGTGGTAGACAGGTTGACCAGGTGGAGCCCAAGCATGGTTAGTATGTTGACATTGGGTTATCGAGGTAGAACGTAAGTATGGTGGTAGACAGGTTGACCAGGTGGAGCCCAAGCATGGTTAGTATGTTGACATTGGGTTATCGAGGTAGAACGTAAGTATGGTGGTAGACAGGTTGACCAGGTGGAACCCAAGCATGGTTAGTATGTTGACATTGGGTTATCGAGGTAGAACGTAAGTATGGTGGTAGACAAGTTGAACAGGTGGAGCCCAAGCATGGTTGGTATGTTGACATTGGGTTATTGTGGTAGAACGTAAGTATGGTGGTTGACAGGTTGACCAGGTGGAGCCCAAGCATGGTTAGTATGTTGACATTGGGTTATCGAGGTAGAACGTAAGTATGGTGGTAGACAGGTTGACCAGGTGGAACCCAAGCATGGTTAGTATGTTGACATTGGGTTATCGAGGTAGAACGTAAGTATGGTGGTTGACAGGTTGACCAGGTGGAGCCCAAGCATGGTTGGTATGTTGACATTGGGTTATCGAGGTAGAACGTAAGTATGGTGGTAGACAGGTTGACCAGGTGGAACCCAAGCATGGTTAGTATGTTGACATTGGGTTATCCAGGTAGAACGTAAATATGGTGGTTGACAGGTTGACCAGAGTGGACCCAAGGATAGTTGACCTCCCTTTCAATGTGTCTATGACTCCACCTCCCATCATCCCACATCATCCTGGTGTGTTTAGTGGGCTTTTCCAGTCCAAAACTTTTCCAGACTTTCGGGAGGAGATCCCACAGGGAAACCCGTGGCCTTCCCCAGCCACACATGGCTCGGATTAATCCAGATTTGCATGTGTTTGTAATCATTTCTTCCGAGCCCGAAAACTTTGTCGAGTTTTCTGGGGGAGGAAGCTGTGGCAGGAAGCTGAACCGGTCTCGGGGAAAATGTGTGAAAGGCGGAGAAGAAACAGCAGCAGATCTTTCCAAAAGACGAAGACATTATTTGGGGTGGGTGGGGAATACTTGGGGGGAGAAATACCACGTCCTGTCCACATTGACTTCCCGAAATTTCTTGTTTCTGAACGCTCGACATCTTTGGAGGGACGAAGGTGAGCAGAGCTTTCTCGTTCCCCCCCCCCCCCCCCAAACGTACGTGAGATTTTCAGCCTCCGGATGGTTCAGGAGTGCGGTCGGAAACTTCTGACCTGACCGTGGGTGTGAAGAACCAGCCACGTTTGCAGGTTGAGCGGAAAAATCTGCACTCGAGAGAAGGAGAGTCTTCTCCAAAGTTTACAATTGGTTGTAAAGTTAGACGTAAAAAAGGGAAAGCTGAGTGTTTTGATTCGGGAGTGGGTGATATGTGGTCAACCCATTCAACCAGCTTGCGTCTCCTCTGGTCACTACGTCAACTATCCTTGGGTCTCCTCTGGTCAATACGTCAACTATCCTTGGGTCTCCTCTGGTCACTACGTCAACTATCCTTGGGTCTCCTCTGGTCAATACGTCAACTATCCTTGGGTCTCCTCTGGTCAATATGTCAATTATCCTTGGGTCTCCTCTGGTCACTACGTCAACTATCCTTGGGTCTCCTCTGGTCAATACGTCAACTATCCTTGGGTCTCCTCTGGTCAATACGTCAACTATCCTTGGGTCTCCTCTGGTCAATACGCCAACTATCCTTGGGTCTCCTCTGGTCAATACGTCAACTATCCTTGGGTCTCCTCTGGTCAATACGCCAACTATCCTTGGGTCTCCTCTGGTCAATACGTCAACTATCCTTGGGTCTCCTCTGGTCAATACGTCAACTATCCTTGGGTCTCCTCTGGTCAATATGTCAACTATCCTTGGGTCTCCTCTGGTCAATATGTCAACTATCCTTGGGTCTCCTCTGGTCAATACGCCAACTATCCTTGGGTCTCCTCTGGTCAATATGTCAACTATCCTTGGGTCTCCTCTGGTCAATACGTCAACTATCCTTGGGTCTCCTCTGGTCAATATGTCAACTATCCTTGGGTCTCCTCTGGTCAACACGTCAACTATCCTTGGGTCTCCTCTGGTCAATACGCCAACTATCCTTGGGTCTCCTCTGGTCAATACGCCAACTATCCTTGGGTCTCCTCTGGTCAATATGTCAATTATCCTTGGGTCTCCTCTGGTCACTACGTCAACTATCCTTGGGTCTCCTCTGGTCAACACGTCAACTATCCTTGGGTCTCCTCTGGTCAACACGTCAACTATCCTTGGGTCTCCTCTGGTCAATACGTGAACTATCCTTGGGTCTCCTCTGGTCAACACGTCAACTATCCTTGGGTCTCCTCTGGTCAATACGTCAACTATCCTTGGGTCTTCTCTGGTCAACACGTCAACTATCTTTGGGTCACCTCTGGTCAATATGTCAATTATCCTTGGGTTACCCCTCTCATGCCCTTGGGACCTCTTCCAACTCTCGGATCCCATGGTTACACTAACAACGTTTTCTTCTCGTTCTATTTGGTAGCACCCTATGACCACCATCTTGGTGGCTCCAGGACCCTCCTGAGATGCCCAACCCGGCCGCCCACTTGCCCTTCTACTTCGGCAGCATCTCCCGTTCGGACGCCGAGGAGCACCTCAAGCTGGCGGGGATGTCGGACGGGCTCTTCTTGCTCCGCCAGTGTCTCCGAAACCTCGGTGGCTACGTCCTCTCGGTGGTCCACAAGCTCCAGTTCTACCACTACCCCATTGAGAGGCAGATGAACGGGACCTTCGCCATCGCCGGGGCCAAGGCTCACTGCGGGCCTGAAGAACTCTGTGAGTTTTACTCCAAGGACGCCGACGGGCTTTGTTGTCCGCTCCGGAAGCCCTGCAACCGCCCCGACGGGATGGAGCCCAAGCCGGGCATCTTCGACAACATTCGGGAGAACATGGTGCGGGAATACATCCGGCAGACGTGGCATCTGGAGGTACGTGTCCTTCAACAACCTTCTGGTGGGACTCCATAACTTTCATCGGGTTCTCAAAGGGTTCTGAAACGTATGGGTTGAGTCTTCCCACTCCTTAAGCGTGGTTCCTTCTGGTGGGACTCCATAACTTTCGTTGCCTTCTCAAAGTGTTCTGAAAGGTATGGGTTGAGACTTCCTTAATCGTGGTTCCTTCTGGTGGGACTCCATAACTTTCGTCGGGTTCTCAAAGAGTTCCAATAGGTATGGGTTGAGACTTCCTTAAGCATGGTTCCTTCTGGTGGGACTCCATAACTTTCGTCGGGTTCTCAAAGAGTTCCAATAGGTATGGGTTGAGACTTCCTTAAGCGTGGTTCCTTCTGGTGGGACTCCATAACTTTCGTCAGGTTCTCAAAGAGTTCCGAAAGGTATGGGTTGAGACTTCCTTAAGCGTGGTTCCTTCTGGTGGGACTCCATAACTTTTGTCGGGTTGAGACTTTCCACTTCTTAAGCGTGGTTCCTTCTGGTGGGACTCCATAACTTTCGTCAGGTTCTCAAAGAGTTCCGAAAGGTATGGGTTGAGACTTCCTTAAGCGTGGTTCCTTCTGGTGGGACTCCATAACTTTCGTCAGGTTCTCAAAGAGTTCCGATAGGTATGGGTTGAGACTTCCTTAAGCGTGGTTCCTTCTGGTGGGACTCCATAACTTTTGTCGGGTTGAGACTTTCCACTCCTTAAGCGTGGTTCCTTCTGGTGGGAATCCATAACTTTCGTTGCCTTCTCAAAGGGTTCTGAAAGGTATAGGTTGAGACTTCCTTAAGCGTGGTTCCTTCTGGTGGGACTCCATAACTTTTGTCGGGTTCTCAAAGAGTTCCGAAAGGTATGGGTTGAGTCTGTGAACGTGGTTGACAAGAGGTGGGTTCCTTCTTGCAGGGAGAGTCGCTAGAGCTGGCCATCATCAGCCAATCCCCACAAGTAGAGAAGCTCCTGGCCACCACGGCCCACGAGAAGATGCCCTGGTTCCACGGCCCCATCTCCCGGCAGCAAGCCGAAAGCCGACTCTACTCTGGCTCCCAACCAGACGGGAAATTCTTGTAAGTCAGGAGAAGATACGCGGTCAGGGAGGTGGGGAAACAACGTAGACTTTCCATTCCAGGGCTGTGTCCCTTTGTTGTCCCACGGTGGGACATCTGTCTGGACGTTCTTGCTGTCTAGTATCCAAAATACCACTTCTACTTCCTCCTCCTCTTCTTCTACCTCAACTTCCACCTCTTCTCTTCTAGATCCACGTATCCTTCCATCTCTTCCTCTTTTACGTCTTCTTATTCTTCCATCTCTCCCTCATCCTCTCCTTCTTCCTCCTCTTCATCTAAACCTTCTTCCACCTCTACTTCCACCTCCACTCTTCCTCTTCTTCTTCTTCTTCTTCTTCTTCTTCTTCTTCTTCTTCTTCTTCTTCTTCCACATCTTCCTCATCCTTTAACTCTTCTCTTCTTCTTCTTCTTCTCACTCTACTTCCATCTCCATTTCTTCCTTTTCTTCTTCCTCTTCTTCTTCTTCCACATCTTCCTCATCCTTTAACTCTTCTCTTCTTCTTCTTCTCACTCTACTTCCATCTCCATTTCTTCCTCTTCTTCTTCTTCTTCTTCTTCTTCTTCTTCTTCTTCCACATCTTCCTCATGTTCTACCTCTTCGTCCTCTTCTTCTCACTCTACTTCCATCTCCACCACTACTTCTTCTTCTTCTTCTTCTTCTTCTTCTTCTTCTTCTTCTTCTTCTTCTTCTTCTTCTTCTTCTTCTTCTTCTTCCACATCTTCCTCATCCTTTAACTCTTCTCTTCTTCTTCTTCTTCTCACTCTACTTCCATCTCCATTTCTTCCTTTTCTTCTTCCTCTTCTTCTTCTTCCACATCTTCCTCATCCTTTAACTCTTCTCTTCTTCTTCTTCTCACTCTACTTCCATCTCCATTTCTTCCTCTTCTTCTTCTTCTTCTTCTTCTTCTTCTTCCACATCTTCCTCATGTTCTACCTCTTCGTCCTCTTCTTCTCACTCTACTTCCATCTCCACCACTACTACTACTTCTTCTTCTTCTTCTTCTTCTTCTTCTTCTTCTTCTTCTTCTTCTTCCACATCTTCCTCATCCTTTAACTCTTCCCTTCTTCTTCTTCTTCTCACTCTACTTCCATCTCCATTTCTTCTTCTTCTTCTTCTTCTTCTTCTTCTTCTTCTTCTTCTACCTCTTCCTCCTCCTCTTCTTCTCACTCTACTTCCATCTCCATTTCTTCTTCTTCTTCTTCTTCTTCTTCTTCTTCTTCTTCTTCTTCTTCTTCCACTTCTTCCTCGTCCTCTACCTCTTCCTCCTCCTCTTCTTCTCACTCTACTTCCATCTCAACTTCTCCTTTCTCTCTTCTTCTTCTTCTTCTTCTTCTTCTTCTTCTTCTTCTTCTTCTTCTTCTTCTTCTTCCACATCTTCCTCATCCTCTACCTCTTCCTCCTCTTCTTCTTCTCACTCTACTTCCACCACTTCTCCTTCTCCTCTACATCTACTTCCTCTTCCATCTCTTCCTCTTCTACCACCACCTCTTCTTCTGCCTTTTCTTCTACATCTACCTCTTCATCCTCCACCTCTCCTTCCTCCTCTTCTTCAACCATCCCATCATCATTTCCTCCTCTTCCTTTTGTTCTACGTCCTCTTCTTCTCCCATCACGACCTCTTCTTCTTCCACCTCTTCTTCTGCTTCACCTTTGGACCTTCTCTTCTCCAAGCTGCACATATCTAGCTTCCTAAATCGCTCCTCAACCTGATGTTTTGGCCTTCAACTCCCAGAAATCTTCACAGCTGGGGTTTCTGGGAGTTGTAGGCCAAAACGCCTGAGGAGCCACTGGTCTAGACTCTTGTGGACGCGGCCTCGAATTGTCTTCACACCCAGGTTGAGGCAAAGAAAGGAGAACGGCTCCTACGCCCTGTCCCTCATCTACGGGAAGACCGCCTATCACTACCAGATCTTCCAGGACAAGGCCGGGAAATACTCCGTGGAAAACGGGAGCAAGTTTGACACACTGTGGCAGGTGGGTCTCAGGAGAAATATAGAGGCTCAGCCCTGTCTCAGGCTCTTGGAAGGAGGCCCCGCCCACACCCCTAGCCCCGCCCTTTAGTCCTAAAAGGCCTCTCAGGAGAAATATAGAGGCTCAGCCCTGTCTCGGGCTCTTGGAAGGAGGCCCCGCCCACACCCCTAGCCCCGCCCTTTAGTCCTAAAAGGCCTCTCAGGAGAAATATAGAGGCTCAGCCCTGTCTCAGGCTCTTGGAAGGAGGCCCCGCCCCCTCCTCTAGCCCCGCCCTTTAGTCCTAAAAGGCCTCTCAGGAGAAATATAGAGGCTCAGCCCTGTCTCAGGCTCTTGGAAGGAGGCCCCGCCCCCTCCTCTAGCCCCGCCCTTTAGTCCTAAAAGGCCTCTCAGGAGAAATATAGAGGCTCAGCCCTGTCTCAGGCTCTTGGAAGGAGGCCCCGCCCCCTCCTCTAGCCCCGCCCTTTAGTCCTAAAAGGCCTCTCAGGAGAAATATAGAGGCTCAGCCCTGTCTCGGGCTCTTGGAAGGAGGCCCCGCCCCCTTCTCTAGCCCCGCCCTTTAGTCCTAAAAGGCCTCTCAGGAGAAATATAGAGGCTCAGCCCTGTCTCAGGCTCTTGGAAGGAGGCCCCGCCCCCTTCCCTAGCCCCGCCCTTTAGTCCTAAAAGGCCTCTCAGGAGAAATATAGAGGCTCAGCCCTGTTTCATGCTCTTGGAAGGAGGCCCCGCCCCCTCCTCTAGCCCCGCCCTTTAGTCCTAAAAGGCCTCTCAGGAGAAATATAGAGGCTCAGCCCTGTCTCGGGCTCTTGGAAGGAGGCCCCGCCCCCTCCTCTAGCCCCGCCCTTTAGTCCTAAAAGGCCTCTCAGGAGAAATATAGAGGCTCAGCCCTGTCTCAGGCTCTTGGAAGGAGGCCCCGCCCCCTCCTCTAGCCCCGCCCTTTAATCCTAAAAGGCCTCTCAGGAGAAATATAGAGGCTCAGCCCTGTCTGAGGCTCTTGGAAGGAGGCCCCGCCCCCTCCTCTAGCCCCGCCCTTTAGTCCTAAAAGGCCTCTCAGGAGAAATATAGAGGCTCAGCCCTGTCTCAGGCTCTTGGAAGGAGGCCCCGCCCCCTCCTCTAGCCCCGCCCTTTAGTCCTAAAAGGCCTCTCAGGAGAAATATAGAGGCTCAGCCCTGTCTCAGGCTCTTGGAAGGAGGCCCCGCCCCCTCCTCTAGCCCCGCCCTTTAATCCTAAAAGGCCTCTCAGGAGAAATATAGAGGCTCAGCCCTGTCTCAGGCTCTTGGAAGGAGGCCCCGCCCCCTCCTCTAGCCCCGCCCTTTAATCCTAAAAGGCCTCTCAGGAGAAATATAGAGGCTCAGCCCTGTCTCGGGCTCTTGGAAGGAGGCCCCGCCCCCTCCTCTAGCCCCGCCCTTTAATCCTAAAAGGCCTCTCAGGAGAAATATAGAGGCTCAGCCCTGTCTCAGGCTCTTGGAAGGAGGCCCCGCCCCCTCCTCTAGCCCCGCCCTTTAATCCTAAAAGGCCTCTCAGGAGAAATATAGAGGCTCAGCCCTGTCTCAGGCTCTTGGAAGGAGGCCCCGCCCCCTCCTCTAGCCCCGCCCTTTAATCCTAAAAGGCCTCTCAGGAGAAATATAGAGGCTCAGCCCTGTCTCAGGCTCTTGGAAGAAGCCACTGATCTGGACCATCTCTAACTCTCATTTCTTCCCCTCCCAAACTTTTCCCCAGTTAGTTGAATATCTCAAACTCAAACCAGACGGCATGCTCTACTATTTGAAGGAGGCCACTCCGAACCCAGATACTCCGACAGGTAAATCCGGATCAATTCTTCAGCCTTTTCCACTGTTGGGAATTGAAGATTTATGGAAAATCCCTCCCATTCAAGGCCTGATTGGCCCCGGTTTCGATCTGATCCTTAAATAAATATAAAGTTCTGATACAAGCTAAGGAAATGTTTCTCCTTCCCAGGAGCCACGGCTTCGTCTCCGCCGCCTCTTCCTTCCGGTTTGGTAAGCCGTTCAAGTCTATAATTCTATGATTTTTCCTTCAACTCAATGGGAAAATTTTGGGTCAAATCCCTTTTCCTCAGCCCTACCTTGCAGGGTTGTTGTCGAGCATTTTCTCATTTCAGCATTG
>NW_026943818.1:32102091-32134591 GCF_035594765.1 Anolis carolinensis | reverse complement strand
ATTACGCACATTACATAGTGTTTTTTTGTTTTTGGGGATTTTTCTGGCCTTGTCTCTGTTTTCATATATATATATAATCACTCCTTGGTAAGTGACGAGTTTTGTGGCCAAATTTGGTGCGATTTGGCCCAGTGGTTTTGTTGTTAACACAATCCTAATTACGCACATTACATATATATATATATATATATATATATATATATATATATATATATATATATTAGACATGTCCAAAAAATCATTTTGAATCATATATCGGAATTATTTCGGATTGTTCTCGCTTTTTGATACGAATTCCGAGACATTGTCTCACAGCGCAACCAGCAATGTAATTCGAACCATTGTTGGCCCATTCTCTAATTGTCTCTTAATGTTTCGTTAATTTCCCCCCCCCCCCCAATTTTTTATATATATATATATATATATATATATATATATATATATACACACACAGTACTAGCTGTGTCCGGCTACGCATTGCTGTGGCGTATGGGAATCCTTTCTTGCCCCGGTGGAATAGCAGTGAATAGCCTTGCAGCCTCAAAGCCTGACCGTTTTCCTATTGCGCATGCGCATAGTGTTTTTTTTTGGGGGGGAGGATTTTTCTGGCCTTGTCTCCGTTTTCTTTTCTACATTTTTTGTGATGATCACTCCTTGGAAAGTGATGAGTTTGGTGGCCAAATTTGATGCGATTTGGCCCAGTGGTTTTGTTGTTAACTTGGCCCTATTTACACCCATTAAATTTTTATATAAATAGATATTAGGCATGTCCGATCGATGAAAAAAATGTTTCAATTCTCGTTTCTAAAGTAGGGGGTGCTGGCGCTTCGGAATGCGTATCAAAAAGTGAGAACAATCCGAAATAATTCCGATATATGATTCAAAACTATTTTTTGGACATGTCTAATATATACATACACACTGGGGTTACTACTTTCCTTCTCTTCTTAATCCCCATTGCTTGGGGAAGGAATAAGGAGAATCAATGGCAGAAAGAAAGAAAGAAAGAAAGAAAGAAAGAAAGAAAGAAAGAAAGGGACCTGACTTCCTTACAAATGAGGAAAAATCCGGCCTTTTCTCTCCTTCCGACGCGTTTTCTTGGCGGTTGAGATTTCGCTTCTTGGAAGGGGACCAAGCATGCCGTGTATGTGTTTGGGCGAACGGAAACAAAAGAAAGGTTTCTGTCCATTCAGGGCGGCTTTGGATGGAGAAAAAGAAGAAGGGGTGCTATTCATAACGAGCAGAATAAGAAGGAGTTCGGGATCAGCCAGTCGAAGAAAGAAAGAACGAATGAACGAAAAAGCTGGAAAGAAGGAAAGCAGAGCTCATCTTGGAGAGGAGATGGAGATCTTTTGCTCCCGGTTGGAGCAAAAAGATGGGGAGATGTTGTGCTGTCGAAGGCTTTCTTGATTGGCATTGAATAGCCTCTCAGCTTCAAAGCCTGGCTGCTTCCTGCCTGGGGGAATCAGATTTGAGGTGGTCCAGGAACCGGTGGAGTTCTTCTCCATGGCTCCAAATGGTGAATTCAATGTTTGGGTGGATGTTGTTGAGGTGCTCCAGGAACGTGTTGAGTTCTTCTCCTCAACGACTCCAAATGGTGAACTGGATGTGTGGATGGATAATTTTGAGGTGCTCCAGGAACCAGTTGAGTTCTTCTCTGTGGTTCCAAATGGTGAATTAGATGTTTGGATGGATGTTGTTGAGGTGCTCCAGGAACCAGTTGAGTTCTTCTCCGTGGTTCCAAATGGTGAACGGGATGTTTGTGTAGATGCTGTTGAGGTGCTCCAGGAACCGGTTGAGTTCTTCTCCTCCAGGGCTTCAAATGGTGAATTCAATGTTTGGGTGGATGCTGTTGAGGTGCTCCAGGAACCGGTTGAGTTCTTCTCCTCCAGGGCTTCAAATGGTGAATTCAATGTTTGGGTGGATGCTGTTGAGGTGCTCCAGGAACCGGTTGAGTTCTTCTCCTCCAGGGCTTCAAATGGTGAATGGGATGTTTGGGTGGATGCTGTTGAGGTGCTCCAGGAACTTGAGTTCTTCTTCTCCGTGGCTCCAAATGATGAACTGGATGTTTGTGTAGATGCTGTTGGGGTGCTCCAGGAACCAGTTGTGTTCTTCTCAGTGGCTCCAAATGGTGAACTGGATGTGTAGATGGATGATGTTGAGGTGCTCCAGGAACGAGTTCTTCTTCTCTATGGCTCCAAATGATGAACTGGATGTTTGTGTAGATGCTGTTGAGGTGCTCCAGGAACGAGTTCTTCTTCTCTATGGCTCCAAATGATGAACTGGATGTTTGTGTAGATGCTGTTGAGGTGCTCCAGGAACGAGTTCTTCTTCTCTATGGCTCCAAATGATGAACTGGATGTTTGTGTAGATGCTGTTGAGGTGCTCCAGGAACCGGTTGAGTTCTTCTCCGTGGTTCCAAATGGTGAATTAGATGTTTGGGTGGATGCTGTTGAGGTGCTCCAACCCTTGTTGGGACCGCCTTCCATCTGGAAACGGATGTTCTCAAAGTGAAAGAACATTCGGATCAGGAATAGGTCTCCACAGTCGCCAACTAAAGTTTCTTCCGACCAAACAGAATAGGTGAAGATGATTTCTTCGTTGACGATCTATCTCCTTCGTGGGATTTGTTTGCTGACTTTCCCTCTTGGGACTTCATTTATACGGCGTGTAAACATTTCTGAAAGGATTCCAAGTATTTCTCGCCATCTGACGCCTTGTTGTCGTTGCCGGAGAGCGTTGTTGGGGACATATGTTGTGCCGCCCACGCCGCGTTGTCGTTATATTGTCATCTGGAAAATTAAGCCAGAAAGGAAAAATAACGGGGCGAGCTTGTCGAGGAAGCGGCATCGATTGGTGTTATTATTTTGGGGTTCGTAACCTAAAGTTCTGGTGGAAAGAACGAGGAGAAGGCAAAAATACGTGGTTTCTTGAATGCAGGAAATGTGGGGGATTTTAGACAGAATTTTTTGTGGAGGAAATTACATGTCTCCAATGGAGCCATCCAAGATCCGGAATACTCCAAACTGGCTCTCCGGCGTTCGGAATTGGCTTTCCAACACTCCGAATTGGCTCTCCGACGCTCAAAAGTGGCTTTCTCGTGCTCAGAACGAGACCTCCAATGTTCCAAAGTACTCCTAGTTGGTTCTCTAGGTTCTCTAGGTTCCCTTAGTTCTCTGGGTCTCGAAACTGATTTTCCAGTGCTCTCAGCTGGCTCTCCATTGCTCCGAATTGGCTTTTCAAGTCTCAAAACTGGCTCTCCGGTGCTCTGAATTGACCCTCCAGTGCTCTCAATTGGCTCTCCAGATCTTGAAACAGGTTCTCCAGTGCTCTGAACTGGCTCTCCGTTGCTCCAACTGGCTCTCCACTGCTCTGAATGGGCTCTCCCTTGGCCCAAACGGGCTCTCCACTGCTCTGAATTGGCTTTCCAGTGCTCCGAACTGGCTCTCTGTAGTCCCAACTAGTTCTCCAGTACTCTGAATTGGCTTGCCAATTATCCAAATGGGCTTTCAGGTGCCCCAAGTTGGCTCTCTGGGCCTCTAAACTGGCTCTCTACTGCTCTGAATTGGCTTTCCAGTGCTCCGAACTGGCTCTCTGTAGTCCCAACTAGTTCTCCAGTACTCTGAATTGGCTTGTCAATTATCCAAATGGGCTTTCAGGTGCCCCAAGTTGGCTCTCTGGGCCTCTAAACTGGCTCTCTACTGCTCTGAATTGGCTTTCAGGTTCTCCAAGTTGGCTCTCCGACACTCCGAATTGGTCTTCCAATGCTTGAACTGGCTCTCCAACACTCCGAATTGGCTCTCCGGTACTCTGAATGGGCTCTCCAATGCTCCGAATGGGCTTTCAGTGCTCCAAGTTGGCTCTCCAAAACTCTGAAGTGGCTTTCCAATGCTCAGAATTGACTCTCCAATGCTCCAAACTGGCTCTCTACTGCTCTGAATTGGCTTTCAATTGCTCCAAGTTGGCTTTCTAGGTCTCCAGACGAGTTCTCTGGTGTTCCGAATTGACTCCAATACTCCAAATTGGCTTTCGGTTGCTCCAAGTTGAGTTTCCAGGTCTCCAAACGGGTTCTCCGGTGCTCTGAATTGACTCCAATGCTCAGAATGGGCTTTCTGTTGCTCCAAGTTGGCTTTCCGGGTCTCCAAATGGGCTCTCCGGTGCTCTGAATTGACTCCAATGCTCCGAATTGGCTCTCTGCTGCTCTGAGTTGGCTTTCCCGTTCTCCGAACTGGGTTTCCAGTGCTCAGAATTGGTTCTCTGATGCTCCGAACTGGCTTTCAGGTGCTTCAAGATGGCTCTCCCGGTCTCCAAACGGGCTCAGAATTTATTCCAATGCTCCGAATTGGCTCTCTGCTGCTCTGAATTGGCTTTCCAGTGCTCCAAACTGGCTTTCCAGTGCTCAGAATTGGCTCTCTGCTTCTCCAAATGGCCTTTCAGGTGCTCCAAGTTGGCTTTCCGGGTCTTTAGGTGGTTCTCCTGTGCTCCGAATTGACTCCAATGCTCCAAATTGGCTCTCTGCTGCTCTGAGTTGGCTTTCCAGTGCTCCGAACTGGCTTTCCAGCGCTCCGAACTGGCTTTCTAGTGCTCTGAACTGGCTTTCCAGTGCTCAGAATTGGCTCTCTGCTGTTCCGAATGGCCTTTCAGGTGCTCCAAGTTGGCTTTCCGGGTCTCTAGATGGTTCTCCGGTGCTCCGAACTGACTCCAAAGCTCAGAATTGGCTCTCTGTCACTCTGAATTGGCTTTCCAGTGTTCCGAACTTGCCTTGAATTGCAGGAATGAGACGAGAGCGATGTCTACAGCATCGCAATGTTCTTCTCGGCCTCCGTGACCCTTCCTCGGGGAGCCATCCCAAAGAAGAACAAGGACAGCGAGCAGCTTTTAAAATAGCCCACCGGGAAAAGGAAGGCAAAGAAAGAAAGGAGGACGGGGTCAGGACATTCCACAACATCATACGATCGGAGAGCAGGATCCGGTTTGGGCCGGTCGAAATAAAACAGCACAGTTAGACTCTGAACAGACCTCCGGAAAATAATTTCTCTTTAGGATTCAGTCGGTTCGGCATTGACACCTACACTATATATATATATATATATATATATATATATATATATATATGGTTTCAATTTTCCCCCTCGACAAAAACAAGAGTGGGAGACCGGCATATGGCAAGAGGGAGGCAGCCGAATTGCCGGGAAATGCCAAGACGTGAGAGTCGGCAGAGTTTTCGTAGGGAACAACAACAACGAAAAGGACTCCGAGGCGGTTAAGATAGGGATTTTATATGTTGACGGTCTCCCATCCAAATCCCGACCGGGGACGGCCCTGCTTAGCATCCAAAACCAAGTTGCGTAGATGTCTATAACTCCACGTTGTCCATAATTCTGTGAGTTTTTCTCAATAAAGGAAGACTCAGATGTGGCTAGGTTTGAAATAGGGGCTCCGCCGGTCTCCCATCCAAATACCAACCAAGGTTGGCCCTGCTTAGCATCCAAGATGGAGTTGTGTAGATATATATATATCTTCAAATTGCCTATAATTTCATGAGTCGAAGAAGACTCAGAGGCGGCTTGGCTTGAAATATAGCCTCCATTGGTCTCCCATCCAAATACCAACCAAGGTTGGCCCTGCTTAGCATCCAAGATCGAGTTGTGTAGATATATATATCTTCAAATTGCTTATAATTTCGTGAGTCAAAGAAGACTCAGAGGTGTCTTGGTTTGAAATAGAGCCTCCTCCGGTCTCCCATCCAAACGCCAACTGGGGTCGGCCCTGCTTAGCATCCAGGATCGAGTTGTGTAGATGTATAAATCTTCACTCGAGTTGTGTAGGTATATATATATATATCTTCAAATTGCTTATAATTTCGTGAGTCGAAGAAGACTCAGAGGTGGCTTGGCTTTGAAATAGAGCCTCAGTTGGTCTCCCATCCAAACGCCAACCAAGGTTGGCCCTGCTTAGCATCCAAAATCAAGTTGTGTAGATATATATACTTTAACATTGAGTTGAATTTCGTGCATTTTTCTCAGCCAAGGAAGACTCAGAGGTGGCTTGGTTTTGAAATAGAGCCTCCGCCGGTCTCCCATCCAAACACCAACCAGGGTTGGGCCTGCTTAGCATCCAAGATCCAATTGTGTAGATATATATACCTTCACGTTGAGTTGAATTTCGTGTGTTTTTCTCAATCAAGGAAGACTTCAGAGGCGGCTTGGCTTGAAATAGAGCCTCCGCCGGTCTCCCATCCAAACGCCAACCGGGGTTGGCCCTGCTCAGCATCCAAGATCGAGTTGTGTAGATATTAGGCATGAAAAAAATGTTTCAATTCTCGTTTCTAAAGTAGGGGGCGCTGGCGCTTCGATATAGAAAGTATTTCCAATTTTTTCACCCAAACATTTCGGATATTTCCGAAAATTCGTAATGATTCTAAATGTTTCTAAAATGGCGGACGCGCATGCGCAATCGCTACACACCGGGCTTGTATGGCAATCTTCCATGTGAGAGGACGTTAGCCCCCACCTTTGCGTCCATCGAGGAAGCTTCTGATTGGCCGGGGAGCGGCAGCCATGTTAGCCTGCGCTAAGCTCCCATTCAAGGTAGGTTGCAGAAACAAAAAAAAATTTTTTTTAATATTTTTAAAAAATATTTTAAAAAAATTTGGGAGGGGGGAAAAATTAACGAAACATTAAGAGACAATTAGAGAATGGGCCAACAATGGTTCGAATGACATTGCTGGTTGCGCTGTGAGACAATGTCTCGGAATGCGTGTCAAAAAGCGAGAACAATCCGAAATAATTCCGATATACGATTCAAAACGATTTTTTGGACATGTCTAATACATATATTATTTTTTTTCAAATTGCTTATAATTTCGTGAGTCAAGGAAGACTCAGAGGCAGCTTGGCTTGAAATAGAGGCTAAGCTGGTCTCCCATCCAAATACCAACCAGGGTTGGCCCTGCTTAGCACCCAAAATCGGACCGGATTTGGAGCTTTTAAGGGGCGGCGAGTGGGAGAAATCCCATTTCCTTGCCAAGGCTGGGATTGCATTTCGCGTGAAGCTAATCGCCCGTTGCCAGACGGGCATATTCATGAGCCGGATGAATTATTCAAGAGGGAACAGATGCGGGGGGAAATCTATCCGTCGCGGTCCGAAAGACACAAAGAAAGGCCGAATCTTTCGCCCACTGGATCCCAAGCCATTGCCTCTGTATTATTATTCCCCTTATAACATTGCCACGATGACTTTTCCTCATTCTAAACACTGTACTCTTATTGGAATTGCATTGGCCTTTTTTGCTGCAGCATCACACAGGCTGGCTCAATAGTGAAGAATGGAAGAAGGATTGTAAAATATGAATGATGATGATGATGGTGATAATAAATATTTAATAACAGTAATAGTAGTAATAGTGATAATAGTAATAGCAATAATAATAGTAGTAGTAACAGTAATAGTAAAATAATAGTGCAATAACAGTAATAGTAAAATAATAGTGCAATAACAGTAATACTAATAGATAATAGTAATATCAATATTAATAGTAGTTATAGTCGTAATAGTAAAAGAATAGTAAAGTAATAGTAATACTAGTAATAGTGATAATAGTAATAGCAATAATATTAATAATAGTAATAGTGTAATAGTAAAACAATAGTAATAGTAATATTCATAGTAGTAGTAATATTGGTAGTAAAAAAATAGTAGTAGTAATATTACTAGTTGTATTTGTGATAACAGTAATAGCAATAACATTAATAGTGGTGATAGTCGTGATAATAATAATAGTAGTAGTAAAATAGCAGTAATGATAGTAATAATACTAATAGTTTTCATGATAATAGTAATAGGGATATTAATAGTAGCAATAGTAAAATAATAGTAATAATAATACTAACACTAATAGTGAGAATAGCAATAGCAATAGTGTCAATAGGACTAATAGTAGTAATAAATAGTAAAATAGTAATAATAGTAATAGTAATGCATTAATAATAGTGATAATAGTAATAGCAATAATATTAATAGTGATAATAGTAATCGTGATAATAGCAATAGCAATAATATTAATAGTAGTCATAGTAGTAATAATTGAATTAGTAAAATAATAGTAATAGCAATAATAAAAACTAACTAAAAACTAACTAAACTAAAACTATAATAAAAATAATAGTAATAATAATAGTAATAGTGATAATAGTAATAGCAATCATATTAATAGTGGTAATAATAGTAATAGCAAAATAATAGTATACCAATAGTAATAATAGTTGTTTCAGAGACGAATCCCAGGCACTTGGACCTAACGTGCATGTGTGCTGTGTTGTTATGTGCATACCAATAACAGTAATTAGTAATAATAATAATAATAATAATAATAATAATAATAATACATGTCTGCATATGTAAAACGTTTCTCTGTAGTCACTTTGTTTGCAAATGGACGCACTGGACTTTTTATTATTATCATTATTTTTAATGACGACGACGGCAGTGCCGCGTTAATTGCCTAATTGAATTCAACGAATAGTATAATTAAACCCGTGCCTAGTTTATTATGTCGAATGGCGCTCGCATTGGGAAGCGATGCCGGGTCCCTAATATTTCGCTTAGATGCAAAATATAGGAAACCGTTCCATTCGAATGCGCTTGGAAACATTGCCGGCCGGCCGTGACAAATGAGCCCCAGGCAAGACTCGAGCGCTGCTGCCGGTCTGAATCGCTGCGGTTAGTTTGTCGCGGCTGGAAAAAAAAAAATTACGGCGGGAAAATAGGATGTTGTTGGGAGTTCGACGACCATCGAAAGCTCTTCCTTCGTTTACTAGAACGTGGCGTTGGTTGGCGGTCTCCCATCCAAGTGTCAACCAGGGACGACCCTGCTTAGCATCCAATACTGGATAGGCTTTAATGTAGGATGTTTAGATCATTCAGGGATGTATATCCATGCGCCTCCAAATCACGTCTTGATGGCTTGTACCCATTCTTTCCTCTACTGGCGGTCTCACATCCAAATACCAACCATGGTCGACCCTGCTTAGCATCCAAGATTGGATAGGTTCTAGTGCAAGATAGTTAGACCATTCAAGGATGTGGTATCTATGCGCCTCCAAATCACGTCTTGATGGCTTGTACCCATTCTTTCCTCTACTGGCGGTCTCCCATCCAAGTACCGACCATGGTCGACCCTGCTTAGCATCCGAGATTGGATAGGCTCCAGTACAGGATGCTTAGATCATTCAAGGATGTGATACCTATGTGTCTCCAAGTCATGTCTTGACTTACGGCAATGGACTTCCTCTATTGGCAGTCTCCCATCCAAGTACCGACCATGGTTGGTCCTGCTTAGCATCCAAAATTGGATAGGTTCTAGTGCGAGATAGTTAGACCATTCAAGGATGTGGTATCTATGCGCCCCCAAGTCATGTCTTGACGGGTTTTATCCATTCTTTCCTCTATTGGCAGTCTCCCATCCAAGTACCGACCACGGTTGGTCCTGCTTAGCATCTGAGATTAGATAGGTTCTAGTGCGGGATATTTAGACCATTCAAGGACGTGATATCAATGTGTCTCCCAAGTCCTGTCTTGACTTACGACAATGGTTTTGCCCATCTATTCCTCTATTGGCGGTCTCCCATCCAAGCGCCAACCAGGGACGGCCCTGCTTAGCTTCCAAGACCAGACAGAATCTCTTGCCTGGAGGGTAATTCTTAACGTTTTGGCAGAATGGAGTCAAGGCTTGTTTGTGTGAAAGAGCCTCAGGGAACTTACGAAGCGATATCACAGAGAGAGAAAAACACGCCAAACGAGCGGACTCTCATTTGTAAGCACAGCGGCGTTGCGCACAAATTGATTCCGCCCCTTAATCCACTCCGCTCTACGCTTTCGGAAGCGCCGGCTTCCTAATGTTTGTCGTTTAAATAAAATATGAGCCTCTGTTGGCACGCGTCGCCGGGTAAACAGAGGCCGGCGCCGGCTGGTGCACGTCTCGTCTGTACTGTCAAAATAATGCGGTTTTATTCCACTTGAACTTATCTTATGGGTCTGGGGGCTTGTCCTATATTACATACAGGGATATTTATTTTAAAATCTCATTTTATTCCTAGGAGAAAATGGTCCTCGTCCGGGGAGAAGTCGGCTGCTGGGTCCTGCTGGGATATCTCCTCCTGCCCAACTCCGTCTTGGGTGAGTTTGAATCGAAGGCAATGCCCTTCGGCTTGAAGGGCGCGCCCTGGTCGTAAGATCAGACGAAAGCTAGCACGGTCGAAAAACGGCTCGTTGAAATGATCCAGACCTATTTAAAATCCACAAAATGTGGATCGATGGGTCTCAGGATCTGGTACACAAAATCCCAGAATACTTGTAAAGTAGCTACACAAACACAAGATGGTCTATGTACAAAGAAAATATATCCAAATAGCATACAGTATTATTAAAGTTCCCTGTACAAAGCTCAGTTTGGCAGTACCAATAAACTTATTTCTAAAACAAAACATAGAATAACAAGTATTTTACTTGTTATTCTGTGTTTTGTTTTAGATATAAGTTTATTGTTGCTGAGTATACCTACTCCTGAAGAAGGGTACAAAAATACCCAGGAACCCCTGTAGACTTGGGGCTTTATTTGGACTTTCTTTGCAAAGACTTTCTTGAGAGCGGTGCTCCATCATTATTTTCTTCATTCCAGTACACAGCAACAGGACCAACCGTCTGTTTACTTTGTTTGGAAGACATTTTCATTGACTATGTATCCCTGAAGCCTATATACATTGGAACCAATATCAGACTTGGATAACTTTTGTGTTAGGGCTGTTGCTCCTTTTTTATTTTGTCTGGTACTGCCAAACTGAGCTTTGTACAGGGAACTTTAATAATACTATATGCTATATGCAGGATCTGGTCCCAGTTCACCATTCCATGGAGGAATCTTAGGGCAAGAGCGTTGCCTTGAAAGATATATTAAGACCAATATAAATTTCTCAAGAATCTCAACGGATGCCCAAAATTGCGGGTAATAGGGTTTGTTTTGGGATACAGAAAACAGATGAATGGGATTGACAGGTCTCAGAATCTGGTCCTAATTTGTCATTCCGTGGAGGAATCTCAGGGTGAGAGCATTGCCTTGAAAGATATAACTATAGTAAAATATTACAAGACTCCAAAAGTGCCGATAGTAGTGACCCTATATAAATAATATAGTAATGGATGAGTGGGCTTGACAGGTCTCAAAATCTGGTCCCAATTCATCATTCCATGGAGGAATCTTAGGGCGAGAGCATTGCCTTGAAAAATATAGTAAGACTCCTGTATATTTATCAAGAATCACTATGGATGCCCAAAATTGCGGGTAATAGTAATAGGATTTGTTTTGGGATACAGGGAATAGATGAATGGGATTGGCGGGTCTCAGAATCTGGTCATAATTTGTCATTCCATGGAGGAATCTTAGGGTGAGAGCGTCGCCTTGAAAGATATAACTGTAGCAAGACATTTCAAGACTCCAAAAGTGCCGATAGTAGTAACTCTATATAAATAATATAGTAATGGATGAGTGGGATTGACGGATCTCAGGGTCTGGTCCCAATTCGCCATTCCGTGGAGGAATCTTCGGGCAAGAGCGTTGCCTTGAAAGATATAACTGTAGCAAGACATTTCAGGATAGTAGTGCCAATAGTAGTGACTCTATATAAATAATATAGTAATGGATGAGTGGGATTGACGGATCTCAGGATCTGGTCCCAATTCGCCATTCCGTGGAGGAATCTTAGGCCGAGAGCGTTGCCTTGAAAGATATAGTAAGACTCTCGTATATTTATCAAGAATCTCTATGGATGCCCAAAATTGCGGGTAATAGTAATAGGATTTGTTTTGGGATACAGGGAATAGATGAATGGGATTGAGAGTCCCAATTCATAATTCCATGGAGGAATCTTAGGGCGAGAGCATTGCCTTGAAAGATATAATAGTAGTAAGACGTTTCAAGACTCCAAAAGTGCCGATAGTAGTGACTCTATATAAATAATATAGTAATGGATGGGTGGGATTGACGAGTCTCAGGGTCTGGTCCCAATTCGTCATTCCGTGGAGGAATCTTCGGGTGAGAGCATCGCCTTGAAAGATATAACTGTAGCAAGACATTTCAGGATAGTAGTGCCAATAGTAGAGACTCTATGGATGCCCAAAATTGCGGGTAATAGTAATAGGATTTGTTTTGGGATACAGGGAATAGATGAATGGGATTGAGAGTCCCAATTCATCATTCCATGGAGGAATCTTAGGGCGAGAGCATCGCCTTGAAAGATATAACTGTAGCAAGACATTTCAAGATAGTAGTGCCGATAGTAGTGACCCTATATAAATAATATAGTAATGGATTGGTGGGATTGACGAATCTCAGGGTCTGGTCCCAATTCGCCATTCTGTGGAGAAGTCTTCGGGCGAGAGTGTTGCCTTGAACGATATAACTGTAGCAAGACATTTCAATAATAATAATATTATTAATAATAATAACAACAATAATAATAAGGCAGACTCGTACGGGGAGCCAGAACGGCAATGGCCAACCCCATTCTCGTATTTTTTTCCCCCATCTCCTCCGTAAACAAACAAGCTGCAAATCAACCGTGAGCCACACGTGACAAATAAGGTACGGGCAATTAAGTATTAATGGTAATTGGAAGAGGGGGTCATTAATAAGGTATGACGGGAAGACAAAGCAAACGGGGTCGGAGACAAGCGGCTGGACGGACTCCCTCTCGTCCGATATCTGATATCCGTGGTTTCATACCCTTCGAGTGTTTGGGAATATTTTGAGAATGTTTTTCTCATTTCGGCACTTTTTGCATACAAAATTCGCCATAAATCGCCGGGCAATTTGGAAGTGTAAACGTCCCCAAAATCATGTCCCCGAATGACCTCTCTGAGCTTAGAAGCCAACCAGGGTCAGGGTGAGTTTCGGAGGAAGGAACCAGCCCAACGAGTTGGTTAGTAAATACTAGGCATGTCCGATCGATGAAAAATATGTTTCAATTCTCGTTTCTAAAGTAGGGAGCGCTGGCGCTTCGATATAGAAAGTATTTTCGATTTTTTCACCCAAAAATTTCGGATATTTCCGAAAATTCGTAATGATTCTAAATGTTTCAAAAATGGCGGACGCGCATGCGCAATCGCTACACACTGGGCTTGTATGGCAATCTTCCATGTAGAAGAACGTTAGCCCCCACCTTTGCGTCCATCGTGGAAGCTTCTGATTGGCCGGGGAGCGGTAGCCCATGTTAGGCTGCGCTAAGCTCCCATTCAAGGTAGGTTGCAGAAACAATTTAAAAAAATTAAAAATATATATTTTAAAAAAATGTTATGGCGGGGAAAAAAATTAACGAAACATTAAGAGACAATTAGAGAATGGGCCGACAATGGTTCGAATCACATTGCTGGTTGCGCTGTGAGACAATGTCTCGGAATTCGTATCAAAAAGCGAGAACAATCCGAAAGAATTCCGATATACGATTCAAAACGATTTTTTGGACATGTCTAGTAAATACACACGGAAGCCTTCGTTGCCTTAAAAGGGCAGCGGGAAGTCGGAGACGCCGTCGAAGATCAACGGAGACCCCCGAGTCACAACGCTCGGCTCGCTTTCCCTTTGTTTCCTCCCTTCTCGCCATCTTCACTTCGCCTGTAATTGGGTCCAGCTGGCAGACGAGAAAAATCAATCAGGGCCGAGCAGAAATGATTAATTGGGAGAGAAAGAAGGATGTGTATGTGTTTCTTGGCTGTGCGAGATCCTCCAATGTAGTCGGACAAAGAAAGCTTGATAGGAGATTGGAATTCAGGGTTCCTCTACACACAGGCCTGCTGGGATGTGTAGTCGAACCTGAGATCCCATTTGTTGACCTCCAGAGATGGATGAACCTCAACTCTTAGGATTATTCTCCTCACAGGCCTGCTAGGATGTATAGTTGAACCTGAGATCCCATTTCTTCTCCTCCAGAGATGGATGAACCTCAACTCTTAGGATTCTTCTTCCTATAGGCCTGCTGGGATGTATAGTCGAACCTGAGATCCCATTGGTTGTCCTTCAGAGATGGATGAAGCTCAACTCTTAGGATTCCTCTCCTCACAGGGCTGCTGGGATGTATAGTCGAACCTGAGATCCCATTTCTTGTCCTTCAGAGATGGATGAACCTCAACTCTCAGGGTTCCTCTCCCTACAGGCCTGCTGGGATGTATAGTTGAACCCGAGGTCCCATTTGTTGTCTTCCAGAGATGGAAGAACCTCAACTCTCATGGTTCCTCTCTCCAAGGGACTACTGGGATGTACAGTCAAACCTGAGGTCCCATTTGTTGTCTTCCAGAGATGGAAGAACCTCAGCTCTTAGGATTCCTCTCCCTACAGGCCTGCTGGGATGTATAGTTGAACCCGAGGTCCCATTTGTTGTCTTCCAGAGATGGAAGAACCTCAACTCTCATGGTTCCTCTCTCTAAGGGACTACTGGGATGTACAGTCAAACCTGAGGTCCCATTTGTTGTCTTCCAGAGATGGAAGAACCTCAGCTCTTAGGATTCCTCTCCCTACAGGCCTGCTGGGATGTATAGTCGAACCTGAGATCCCATTTGTTGTCCTTCAGAGATGGATGAACCTCAACTCTTAGAATTCTTCTCCTCACGGGCCTGCTGGGATGTGTAGTCGAACCTGAGATCCCATTGGTTGTCCTTCAGAGATGGATGAACCTCAACTCTTAGGATTCCTCTCTCTAAGGGACTACTGGGATGTATAGTTGAACTTGAGATCCCATTGGTTGTCCTCCAGAGATGGAAGAACCTCAACTCTTAGGATTCCTCTCCCTACAGGACTCCTGGGATGTGTAGTAGAACCTTAGATCCCATTGGTTGTCCTCCAGAGAAGGAAAAACCTCAACTCTCAGGGTTCCTCTCCTTACAGGCCTGCTGGGATGTATAGTCGAACCTGAGATCCCATTTGTTGTCCTTCAGAGATGGAAGAACCTAAACTTTCAGGGTTCCTCTCCTCACGGGCCTGCTGGGATGTATAGTCGAACCTGAGATCCCATTGGTTGCCCTCCAGAAATGGATGAAACTCAACTCTCAGGGTTCCTCTCCCTACAGGCCTGCTGGGATGTATAGTCGAACCCGAGGTCCCATTTGTTGTCTTCCAGAGATGGATGAACCTCAACTCTTAGGATTCCTCTCTCTAAGGGACTACTGGGATGTATAGTTGAACTTGAGGTCCCATTTGTTGTCCTTCAGAGATGGATGAACCTCAACTCTCAGGGTTCCTCTCTCTAAGGGACTACTGGGATGTATAGTCGAACCTGAGGTCCCATTTGATGTCTTCCAGAGATGGAAGAACCTCAACTCTTAGGATTCCTCTCCTCACGGGCCTGCTGGGATGTGTAGTCGAACCTGGGATCCTATTTGTTGTCCTTCAGAGATGGACGAACCTCAACTCTCAGGATTCCTCTCTCTAAGGGACTACTGGGATATATAGTTGAACTTGAGATCCCATTGGTTGCTTTTCATAGATAGATGAACCTCAACTCTCTCCATGGGCCTGCTGGGATATGTAGTTGAACTTGAGATCCATCAACCCATTGGTTCCTCACCATGACGATGCTGGTGGAGTTCCTCTGAGATGTATAGTCCAACAAGTTCTGGAAGCAGAATGCATCCACACGTACAGTCTCTTGACCCGCATCTCTCTCTCTTTTGTCCCCAGGTTCTCAGGACAATGGGAAGGTGATCCACATCAACAAGGTCCACCACCAGCCGCTCCGGGTGGGGTTGTCCGAGCCCGTGGCCCTCCCGTGCCTCTTCCTCTTGCAGCCACCGACTCACCTCAGCCCCAACGAGGCCGCCGACCCGCCCCGCATCAAGTGGAGCAAAGTGCAGTCGGCGTCGGGCCAACCGGAGGACATCTCGGTCCTGGTGGCCAAGGACAACGTGGTGAAGGTCTCCAAGGGCTACGAGGGACGGATCTCCCTCCCGGGTTACCCGCACCGCCGCTACAACGCCACCCTCCTACTCTCGGCCGCCCGAGCCAGCGACGCTGGGCTTTATCGTTGCGAGGTGGTCGCCGGGATCCACGATGAGCAAGACCTGGTGCCCTTGGAGGTCACGGGTGAGGAGCGTTGCCTGGAGAATCATATGTGGTAAATATCCACAACGTCCTCTCATTCATATCCGTCTCACCACTGTCCCCTTTCAGGTGTGGTTTTCCACTACCGGGCCGCCAGCAACCGCTACGCCTTGACCTTCCCAGAGGCTCAGAGGGCTTGCGAGGAGAATTCGGCCGTCATGGCCTCCCCGGACCACCTCCAAGCGGCCTTCGAGGACGGCTATGACAATTGCGACGCCGGGTGGCTCTCCGACCATACTGTTAGGTAGGTCAGATCCCCAAAACCTGGATTCATAAAGGAAGGGATGTCTTTTCTGTCTCCAAAACCATCTATAAATCGTCCCCTAAAGTGATCCCTTTCAGACAAATCATGATACAGGACCTAGAGATTCCTAGAGAGAACACTGTATGGTCAACATCCAGCTGAAGTTGACCATAAAGTCTCAAGGAAGAACCTAGAGATTCCTACAGAGGTCAACATCCAGAAGAAGTTGACCATAAAGTCTCAATGCAGAACCTAGAGATCCCTAGAGAGAACATTGTATAGGTCAACATCCAGAAGAAGTTAACTGTAGAGTCTCAATGGAGGACCTAGAGATTCCTACAGAGGACACTGTATGGTCAACATCCAGCTGAAGTTGACCGTAGAGTCTCAACGGAGGACCTAGAGATTCCTACAGAGGTCAACATCCAGAAGAAGTTGACCATAAAGTCTCGATGCAGAACCTAGAGATCCCTAGAGAGAACATTGTATAGGTCAACATCCAGAAGAAGTTGACTGTAGAGTCTCAATGGAGGACCTAGAGATTCCTACAGAGGTCAACATCCAGAAGAAGTTGACCATAAAGTCTCGATGCAGAACCTAGAGATCCCTATAGAGAACACTGTATAGGTCAACATCCAGAAGAAGTTGACCATAGAGTCTCAATGGAGGACCTAGAGATTCCTGTTGACTGTATGGTCAACATTCACAAGAAGTTGACCATAAAGTCTCAATGCAGAACTTAGAGATCCCTATAGAGAACACTGTATGGTCAACATCCAGAAGAAGTTGACCATAGAGTCTCAATGGAGGACCTAGAGATTCCTACAGAGGACACTGTATGGTCAACATCAGGCTGAAGTTGACCATAGAGTCTCAACGGAGGACCTAGAGATTCCTACAGAGGACACTGTATGGTCAACATCCAGCTGAAGTTGACCGTAGAGTCTCAATGGAGGACCTAGAGATTCTTACAGAGGTCAACATCCAGAAGAATTTGGCATTAGAGTCTCAACGGAGGACCTAGAGATTCCAATAGTGAACACTTTGCTTGTTGTTCATGTCCAACGTAGATATCCCATCACCCTTTCAAGGCCGGGCTGCTATGGGGACCGGAACAGCCTCCCTGGTGTCCGGAGCTACGGCGAGAGGGATGGCACTGAAGCGTACGACGTCTACTGTTATGCTAGGGAGTTGCAAGGTGAGTCTCTGGAGAACGAGTCCCCATCCTGTCACGAGATGGGTTGCATTGAGAATCGAAACTGACCCCATACTCTTCTGTTGTAGTTTTGTAAATCTCGGGAGGCTCCCAAAGTCAGTTTCCTATTCAGCACAAAGGAAGCAAAGCTGAAAGCAAAGCCAAAAAGGCTTTGGATCACATTAGTTAAATTCGTACTTACGAGTTGATATCCGATACGCACCAAAAAGTTAATCGAAATTGACCCTATACTTTTATGTTGTGGTTTTGTAAATCTCGGGAGGCTCCCAAAGTCAGTTTCGTATTCAGCGCAAAGGAAGCTAAGCTGGAAGCAAAGCCAAAAAGGCTGTGAGTCACAACTAATCAAACTCTTTGTAAGCAAAGCCAAAAAGGCTGCGAGTCGCAACTAATCAAACTAATTGGAAGCAAAT
The DNA here is from genome assembly GCF_035594765.1 of Anolis carolinensis. Classification (NCBI taxonomy): domain Eukaryota; kingdom Metazoa; phylum Chordata; class Lepidosauria; order Squamata; family Anolidae; genus Anolis; species Anolis carolinensis. The sequence goes on along the minus strand of NW_026943818.1, from coordinate 32,116,577 downwards.
CAAAAAGGCTGTGAGTTGTGACTAATCAAACTCATTGGAAGCAAAGCCAAAAAGGCTGCGAGTCGCGACTGATCAAACTCATTGGAAGCAAAGCCAAAAAGGCTGCGAGTCACGACTAATCAAACTCATTGGAAGCAAAGCCAAAAAGGCTGCGAGTCACGACTAATCAAACTCATTGGAAGCAAAGCCAAAAAGGCTGCGAGTCACGACTAATCAAACTCATTGGAAGCAAAGCCAAAAAGGCTGCGAGTCGCGACTAATCAAACTCATTGGAAGCAAAGCCAAAAAGGCTGTTAGTCGCGACTAATCAAACTCATTGGAAGCAAAGCCAAAAAGGCTGCGAGTCACGACTAATCAAACTCATTGGAAGCAAAGCCAAAAAGGCTGCGAGTCACGACTAATCAAACTCATTGGAAGCAAAGCCAAAAAGGCTGCGTGTCGCGACTAATCAAACTCATTGGAAGCAAAGCCAAAAAGGCTGCGAGTCGCGACTAATCAAACTCATTGGAAGCAAAGCCAAAAAGGCTATCAAACTCGTTGGAATGGCAAGCTGTTGAACGTTCTTGTTCTCACTCTTGTTCCGTTTCCCCTTCTTAGGGAGAGTCTTCTACGCCTCCAGCCCGGGACGGATGACGTTCCCGATGGCCCAGAAGTACTGCCTGAGTCGTGGTGCCCAGTTGGCGACCACGGGTCAACTCTACCTCGCCTGGAAGGAAGGGCTGGACCAATGCGACCCCGGCTGGCTTGCTGACGGGAGCGCCCGCTACCCCATCCGAGTCCCGCGGAAGAAGTGCGGAGGGGACGAACCCGGCGTCAGGACCGCCTACCAGTTCCCCAACCGGACGGGCTTCCCCAACCCGTCCTCCAAGTTCGACGCTTACTGCTACAAAGGTATTTGGATTTGTGTTCATAACCGACACCACTGGGGTGCTGTGAGTTTTTCGGGCTGTTTGACCATTCAGTAGAATTTTCTCCTGATGTTTCACCCGCATATGTGGCTGGCATCTTATGAAGTTCGATTGGGAGTGAGGCAAGTAGAGTGTATATATCCCCTTGGAATGATATCCAGAGGGGGAGAACAGTTAGATTCTCCCCTGACATTTCACCTGCATCTGTGGCTGGCATCTTGTGAAGTTCTATTATCAGTGATGCAAGTGGAGTGTATATATCCACTTGGAATGACGTCCAGAGTGGGAGAACAGTTAGATTCTCCCTTGACGTTTCACCTGCATCTGTGGCTGACATGAAGTTCTGTTATCAGTGAGGCAAGTGGAGTGTATATATACATGTGGAATAATGTCCTGGGTGGGAGAACAGTTAGATTCTCCCTTGATGTTTCACCTGCATGTGTGGCTGGCATCTTGTGAAGTTCTGTTATCAGTGAGGCGAGTGGAGTGTATATATCCCTTTGGATTGATGTCCAGGGTGGGAGAACAGTTACATTCTCCCCTGACGTTTCACCTGCATGTGTGGCTGGCATCTTATGAAGTTCTGTTATCAGTGAGGCAAGTGGAGTGGCATCTTATGAAGTTCGGTTGGGAGTGAGGCAAGTGGAGTGTATATATCCCCTTGGAATGATGTCCAGAGGGGGAGAACAGTTACATTCTCCCCTGACATTTCACCTGCATCTGTGGCTGGCATCTTGTGAAGTTCTGTTATCAGCGAGGCAAGTGGAGTGTATACATACATGTAGAATAATGTCCTGGGTGGGAGAACACTTAGATTCTCCCCTGACGTTTCACCTGCATGTGTGGCTGGCATCTTATGAAGTTCTGTTATCAGTGAGGCGAGTGGAGTGTATATATCCCCTTGGAATGACGTCCAGAGGGGGAGAACAGTTACATTCTCCCCTGATGTTTCACCTGCATCTGTGGCTGGCATCTTATGAAGTTCTGTTGGGAGTGAGGCAAGTGGTGTATATATACATGTGGAATAATGTCCTGGGTGGGAGAACAGTTAGATTCTCCCCTGACGTTTCACCTGCATCTGTGGCTGGCATCTTATGAGGTTCTGTTGGGAGTGAGACAACTGGAGTGTATATATACATGTAGAATGATGTCCAGGGTGGGAGAAAGAATCCTTGTCTGTTTCTTTCTCCCACCTTGGACATCATTCCACATGTATTCCACAGATGCAGGTGAAACGTCAGGGGAGAATGTCACTGTTCTCCCACCCTGGACATCATTCCACAGGGATATATGCACTCCACTTGCCTCACTGCCAACAGAACTTCAGGAGATGCCAGCCACAGATGCAGGTGAAACATCAGGAGGGTTCTTTCTTCCATATACACTCCACTTGCCTCACTGCCAACCGAACTTCAGAAGATGCCAGCCACAGATGCAAGTGAAACATCAGGAGGGTTCTTTCTTCCATATACACTCCACTTGCCTCACTGCCAACCGAACTTCAGAAGATGCCAGCCACAGATGCAGGTGAAACATCAGGAGATAAAGCAACTGCATGGCGATACATGAAGCCATGAGATCGTTCCTTCGGCACCTGAGTTTCGAAGACTGCTTCTCACAAACTCTTTCTTCTCGTCAAGTTTTCTTTGGCTCTCTCTGAGCGAAGACCTAATCTTATATCATTCTAATCTTATATCACTCAATTTAAGCTCAAACCTGACCATGAAGCCATGAGATCGTTCCTTTGGCACCTGGGTTTCGAGGACTGCTTCTCACAAAGTCTTTCTGACCTTCTAGTTAAGCTTTCTTAACTAGCAAAAGCCCTAATCTCATATCTATGGTAACTCCCAATCTTCCGAAGGCCGAGGAGGCCGATTTGAAGGCACACCCCGACTGTTTAGTAGGCTCCGTTCTTGCAAACTCTGGGTTTATAAGCTCTTGTGTTTCTCTCTTTTTCAGCCCGTCAACCCGGTAAGAAACCAAGCAGCCCGTCCGTCGGGGCGAGCCCCAGCCCCGTGGTCCGCCTGGATCTGGAAGCGGAGGGAAGCCACGACGCGGGGATCGAGAACGTCTTAGTCGAACACGACTCCGACGTGCCCTTGCTGGTCCAGAACGAGCTCTTCCCGAAGGAGAACGAGGAGGCCATCATTTCGGGAGACTCCAAAGAGCCCTACAGCCCGTTCAGCAAGGCGGGCGTCCCGTTGCTGGAGGACGACGAGCAGCTACAACTGGTGACGGCGTTCCCTGATGGAACGTGGGACGGCAAGGACGAGAGAGAGGTGGAGACATCCTCACCAGTTTATCCGGGCGACCGATATCACGTTGTCTTCACAGAAAAGTCAACTAGTGTTGACCCAACGCAAGGGACTTCTCCTTTGGTGGACGAATCTGAAGATGAGGTGACGGACGTGGTCCCACACGAGACGGCATCACCACAGTTTCCCACCTCGGCTTTTAACCCAACATCTCACACGGGTCAACTCACCACCGAAGGGAGCTCGGCGTTGGCCGAATCGACACGGAGGAGCATTTACTCCGGGCTGAACGGGCGTTATTTCCAGCGGCGGCGGGAAGACGAAGTGGACGCCGACGAGGAGGCGGAAGGGAGCACCCACTTGCCCACGCTGCTGCCCGTCCTGGCCTTGGCCGTCCACCGGATTGTGGACAATTCCATCGAGGCCGCTGCGAGCGCCGATCACGGCTCCACCGCGGCGCTGAGAAGCGGCCCGAGTTACGCGCTGTCTAACGAAGTGGAAGGGAATAGTAAGTACTAGATATATATATTAGACATGTCCAAAAAATCGTTTTGAATCGTATATCGGAATTATTTCGGATTGTTCTCGCTTTTTGATACGCAATCCGAGACATTGTCTCACAGCGCAACCAGCAACGGAATTCAAACCATTTTTGGACCATTCTCGTTGTTTCTTAAAGTTTCGTTATTTTTTTTCCCCCATAACATTTTTTTAATATATTTTTTAAAATATTTTTAAAAAATTGTTTCTGCAACCTACCTTGAATGGGAGCTTAGCGCAGCCTAACATGGCTGCCGCTCCCCGGCCAATCAGAAGCTTCCACGATGGACGCAAAGGTGGGGGCTAACGTCCTCTGCGTCCACATGGAAGATTGCCATACAAGCCCGGCGTGTAGCGATTGCGCATGCGCGTCCGCCATTTTAGAAACATTTAGAATCATTATGAATTTTCGGAAATATCCGAAATTTTTGGGTGAAAAAATCGGAAATACTTTCTATATCGAAGCGCCAGCGCCCCCTACTTTAGAAACGAGAATTGAAACATTTTTTTCATTGATCGGACATGCCTAGTAAGTACATCTTGTATCATTACTCTTGGAGATGTGGCCCTAGACTTACGTAGATAAGGGGTGTGCAATGGTTTTGTTAGTCGTTGTAAGTTGGATCGGATTCGTCGAATTCGTACTTACGCCAAAAACGTAAGAATCGAAACTCATCCAATCACATCCACATACAACACAGGCAGATACTCACACTGAATCACACGGGAGAGAGAAAGATGGATTCTCTCATCCTTTTACAGCCACTTGGGGCGTGCAATTTTTTGGTTAATGTTGTAAGTCGGATCAAATTCGTCAAATTCGTACTTACGCCAAAAACATAAGAATCTAAACTCATCTAATCACATACACATACAACACATTACTCTCATCCTCCTTATATAGCTACTTGGTGTGTGCAAATTTTTTTTGTTAATCACCGTAAATTGGATCGAATTATTTAAATCCGTACTTACGATCCGATATCCGACACATGTGTCAAAAACATAAACATCGAAACTCACTCGATACTTTTTCGTTTGCATTTTGTAAACCTCAAAATCCTCCCAAAGTCGGTTTCATTTTAGTAGAGAGCGGGATGAGCTGAGTGAGCTGGGAAAGAGACCGAGAAAGCACAGGATTCTGGGGACGTAGTTTGGGAAGGCACAGGATTCGGGGGATGTAGTTTGGGAAGGCACAGGATTCTGGGGGGTGTAGTTTGGGAAGGCACATGATTCTGGTGGCGTAGTTTGGGGAAGGCACCTGATTCTGGGGACGTAGTTTGGGAAGGCACAGGATTCTGGGGACGTAGTTTGGGAAAGCACAAGATTCTGGGAACATAGTTTGGGAAGGCGCCTGATTCTGGGGATGTAGTTTGGGAAGGCACAGGATTCTGGGGCGTAGTTTTGGGAAGGCACATGATTCTGGGGGCGTAGTTTGGGAAGGCACAAGTTCCTGGGAACATAGTTTGGGAAGGCGCCTGATTCTGGGAATGTAGTTTGGGAAGGCACAGGCTTCTGGGGCGTAGTTTTGGGAAGGCACATGATTCTGGGGCGTAGTTTGGGAAGGCACAAGTTCCTGGGAACATAGTTTGGGAAGGCGCCTGATTCTGGGAATGTAGTTTGGGAAGGCACAGGCTTCTGGGGCGTAGTTTTGGGAAGGCACATGATTCTGGGGACGTAGTTTGGGAAGGCACAAGATCCTGGGAACATAGTTTGGGAAGGCGCCTGATTCTGGGGATGTAGTTTGGGAAGGCACAGGATTCTGGGGTGTAGTTTTGGGAAGGCACATGATTCTGGGGACGTAGTTTGGGAAGGCACAAGATCCTGGGAACATAGTTTGGGAAGGCGCCTGATTCTGGGGATGTAGTTTGGGAAGGCACAGGATTCTGGGGCGTAGTTTTGGGAAGGCACATGATTCTGGGACGTAGTTTTGGGAAGGCACCTGTTTCTGGGGATGTAGTTCGGAAGGCACATGATTCTGGGACGTAGTTTGGGAAGGCACAGGATTCTGGGGACGTAGTTTGGGAAGGCACAGGATTCTGAGAACGTAGTTTGGGAAGGTACAGGATTCTGGGGACGTAGTTTGGGAAGGCACATGATTCTGGGACGTAGTTTGGGAAGGCGAAAAGCCCCATGCCGGGAAGTGCAAAGGACCCTGCCCTAAACTACATTTCCCAGAATTGTGCTCATAATTCACGACTTAAATAAAGCAATGAATCGCCCTGGACGACTTAGAGTAAACATTCCGAGCTCCTCCACCACGACGCTACGGCCGTGTCCCGTGTTGGAAGACCGAGAACGTGTCTAGAACCACGCGATGTAGTACAACCACCTCTGTCTAAATCCTAAAGCGCACCACCTTTCCAACCCGGTCACAGCGCCGCTATGTTCCTCTCGCCGGTATCCGATAATGAGATACGGCGCCGGGGAGGGGTTGCCATGGCAACCGCCTCCGCATTAGCAGCCCTCTCTGGTTGCTAAGATCCTCTTTGTGTGTGTCTCTCTCTGCGTGATTTGGGGTGGGGGATGCTCCCATGCTTTATATGCGCCGGGGCCAACCATATTAGCTAGAGAGACACATACATAATTATATCTATATCTATCTATATATCCAGAGAGACAGATATGCAGACACGAATCCACGAAACCTGACCGTTTCGTCTTTCTCGACAAGTCTGCAAAGGAACAACGTGTCATCCTTCCCCTTATTTCACGTTGTTCCCGTTCGCGCCTGGCTTATATAAGCCGGCCGTGGGTAGCGGGGCGATGGCTTCTATTTTGCTCTATCAGTCAGTGGATATTTTTACCTCCAAAACTTTCTCGATCACCATATGTATCTGAATCCAGTTTTTCTTGGCATGTTTACATGTCCACCACGTATGGGAGAAAGATCCCACTGGCTGTTTACCTTAACAATAATAAAAAACACTATGCGCATGCGCAAGAAGAAAACGGCCAGGCTGTGAGGCTGCAAGGCTATTCACTGCTATTCTACCTGGCCAACAAAGGATTCCCATACGCCACAGCAACGCATAGCCGGGCACAGCTAGTATATATTAGACATGTCCAAAAAATCGTTTTGAATCGTATATCGGAATTATTTCGGATTGTTCTCGCTTTTTGATACGCATTCCGAGACATTGTCTCACAGCGCAACTACCATTGTTGGCCCATTCTCTAATTGTCTCTTAATGTTTCGTTAATTTCCCCCCAGCAAAAAATAATAATAATATATTTTAAAAAATATTTTAATTTTTTTTGTTTGTTTCTGCAACCTACCTTGAATGGGAGCTTAGCGCAGCCTAACATGGCTGCCGCTCCCCGGCCAATCAGAAGCTTCCACGATGGACGCAAAGGTGGGGGCTAACGTTCTTCCACATGGAAGATTGCCATACAAGCCCGGTGTGTAGCGATTGCGCATGCGCGTCCGTCATTTTAGAAACATTTAGAATCGTTACAAATTTTCAGAAATATCCGAAATTTTGGGGTGAAAAAATCGGAAATACTTTCTATATCGAAGCGCCAGCGCCCCCTACTTTAGAAACGAGAATTGAAACATTTTTTTCATCGATCGGACATGCCTAGTATTTAGACATCACAGAAAGCATCTCAGGAGTCATATACCATCGATACGTAGTTAATTCTCATCCAAGTTATAACATAAAGTAAATTACCGAAACTTTTGTGTCTACCACGTATGGCTGTTTACCTTAACAAGTGTCGGGAACCCCTTTAGGCACCGTAGAAAGCGTCTTAGGAGTCATACAGTGTTAATTCTCTTTCGGGTTATAACATAACGTAAATTACCAAAATTTTTGTGTCCACCAGATATGGGAGAAAAATCCCACTGACTGTTTACCATAACAACAAGTGTTGGAACCCCTTTAGGCACCGTAGAAAGCGTCTTAGGAGTCATACAGTGTTAATTCTCTTTCGGGTTATAACATAACGTAAATTACCAAAATTTTTGTGTCCACCAGATATGGGAGAAAAATCCCACTGACTGTTTACCATAACAACAAGTGTTGGAACCCCTTTAGGCACCGTAGAAAGCGTCTTAGGAGTCATACAGTGTTAATTCTCTTTCGGGTTATAACATAACGTAAATTACCAAAATTTTTGTGTCCACCAGATATGGGAGAAAAATCCCACTGGCTGTTTACCATAACAACAAGTGTTGGAACCCCTTTAGGCACCGTAGAAAGCGTTTTAGGAGTGATATACCATCCATATATTGTTAATTCTCTTTCAGGTTATAACATAACGTAAATTACCAAAATTTTTGTGTCCACCAAATATGGGAGAAAAATCCCACTGGCTGTTTACCATAACAACAAGTGTTGGAACCCCTTTAGGCACCGTAGAAAGCGTCTTAGGAGTGATATACCATCCATACAGCGTTAATTCTCTTTCAGGTTATAACATAACGTAAATTACCAAAATTTTTGTGTCCACCAGATATGGGAGAAAAATCCCACTGGCTGTTTACCATAACAACAAGTGTTGGAACCCCTTTAGGCACCGTAGAAAGTGTCTTAGGAGTGATATACCATCCATACATTGTTAATTCTCTTTCAGGTTATAACATTACGTAAATTACCAAAATTTTTGTGTCCACCAGATATGGGAGAAAAATCCCACTGGCTGTTTACCATAACAACAAGTGTTGGAACCCCTTTAGGCACCGTAGAAAGCGTCTTAGGAGTGATATACCATCCATACAGCGTTAATTCCCTTTCGGGTTATAACATAACGTAAATTACCAAAATTTTTGTGTCCACCAAATATGGGAGAAAAATCCCACTGACTGTTTACCATAACAACAAGTGTTGGAACCCCTTTAGGCACCGTAGAAAGCGTCTTAGGAGTGATATACCATCCATACAGCGTTAATTCTCTTTCAGGTTATAACATAACGTAAATTACCCAAATTTTTGTGTCCACCAAATATGGGAGAAAAATCCCACTGACTGTTTACCATAACAACAAGTGTTGGAACCCCTTTAGGCACCGTAGAAAGCGTCTTAGGAGTGATATACCATCCATACAGCGTTAATTCTCTTTCAGGTTATAACATAACGTAAATTACCCAAATTTTTGTGTCCACCAAATATGGGAGAAAAATCCCACTGACTGTTTACCATAACAACAAGTGTTGGAACCCCTTTAGGCACCGTAGAAAGCGTCTTAGGAGTGATATACCATCCATACAGCGTTAATTCTCTTTCAGGTTATAACATAACGTAAATTACCCAAATTTTTGTGTCCACCAAATATGGGAGAAAAATCCCACTGACTGTTTACCATAACAACAAGTGTTGGAACCCCTTTAGGCACCGTAGAAAGCGTCTTAGGAGTGATATACCATCCATACAGCGTTAATTCTCTTTCAGGTTATAACATAACGTAAATTACCCAAATTTTTGTGTCCACCAAATATGGGAGAAAAATCCCACTGGCTGTTTACCATAACAACAAGTGTTGGAACCCCTTTAGGCACCGTAGAAAGCGTCTTAGGAGTGATATACCATCCATACAGCGTTAATTCTCTTTCAGGTTATAACATAACGTAAATTACCCAAATTTTTGTGTCCACCAAATATGGGAGAAAAATCCCACTGACTGTTTACCATAACAACAAGTGTTGGAACCCCTTTAGGCACCGTAGAAAGCGTCTTAGGAGTGATATACCATCCATACAGCGTTAATTCTCTTTCAGGTTATAACATAACGTAAATTACCCAAATTTTTGTGTCCACCAAATATGGGAGAAAAATCCCACTGGCTGTTTACCATAACAACAAGTGTTGGAACCCCTTTAGGCACCGTAGAAAGCGTCTTAGGAGTGATATACCATCCATACAGCGTTAATTCTCTTTCAGGTTATAACATAACGTAAATTCCCAAAATTTTTGTGTCCACCAAATATGGGAGAAAAATCCCACTGGCTGTTTACCATAACAACAAGTGTTGGAACCCCTTTAGGCACCGTAGAAAGCGTCTTAGGAGTGATATACCATCCATACAGCGTTAATTCTCTTTCAGGTTATAACATAACGTAAATTACCAAAATTTTTGTGTCCACCAAATATGGGAGAAAAATCCCACTGGCTGTTTACCATAACAACAAGTGTTGGAACCCCTTTAGGCACCGTAGAAAGCGTCTTAGGAGTGATATACCATCCATACAGCGTTAATTCTCTTTCAGGTTATAACATAACGTAAATTCCCCAAATTTTTGTGTCCACCAAATATGGGAGAAAAATCCCACTGGCTGTTTACCATAACAACAAGTGTTGGAACCCCTTTAGGCACCGTAGAAAGCGTCTTAGGAGTGATATACCATCCATACAGCGTTAATTCTCTTTCAGGTTATAACATAACGTAAATTACCCAAATTTTTGTGTCCACCAAATATGGGAGAAAAATCCCACTGGCTGTTTACCATAACAACAAGTGTTGGAACCCCTTTAGGCACCGTAGAAAGCGTCTTAGGAGTGATATACCATCCATACAGCGTTAATTCTCTTTCAGGTTATAACATAACGTAAATTCCCAAAATTTTTGTGTCCACCAAATATGGGAGAAAAATCCCACTGACTGTTTACCATAACAACAAGTGTTGGAACCCCTTTAGGCACCGTAGAAAGCGTCCTAGGAGTGATATACCATCCATACATTGTTAATTCTCTTTCAGGTTAAAACTTAACATAAATTACCAAAACTTTTGTGTTTACATAATATAATAATATATTATATTACTAATAATATATAATGATATTAATCATATAAATTATTGTATAATATAAAAATATAAATAATATAAATTATAATAAAATTAATATAATAATAATAATTGTTGTTATTATTATTACTGTATATTATATTATTAATAATCTATAATAATATTAATAATATCAATTATTGTATAATATAAAAATAGAAATAATATAAATTATAATAAAATTAATCATATATAATAATCTAATCTATAATAATAATAATAATACAGTATATTATATTATATTATTAATAATCTATAATAATATTAATCATATAAATTATTGTATAATATAAGAATAGAAATAATATAAATTATAATAAAATTAATCATCTATAATAATCTAATCTATAATAACAATACTGTATATTATATTATTAATCATCTATAATAATATTAATCATATAAATTATTGTATAATATAGAAATAGAAAAAATATAAATTATAATAAAATTAATCATCTATAATAATAATACAGTATATTAAATTATTAATAATCTATAATAATATTAATCATATAAATTATTGTATAATATAAAATATAAATTATATAAATTATAATAAAATTAATAATCTATAATAATAATACAGTATATTATATTATTAATAATCTATAATAATAATAATATAAATTATTGTATAATATAAAAATATAAATATAAATTATAATAAAATTAATAATCTATAATAATAATACTGTATATTATATTATTAATAATCTATAATAATATTAATAATATAAATTATTGTATAATATAAAAATAGAAATAATATAAATTATAATAAAATTAATAATCTATAATAATAATACTGTATATTATATTATTAATAATCTATAATAATATTAATAATATAAAAATAGAAATAATATAAATTATAATAAAATTAATAATCTATAATAATAATAATAATAATAATAATAATAATAATAATAATAATAATTTACATACCGCCCTATCTCCTCAAAGGGACTCAGAGTGGTTGGAGTTCATCACCAAAGGTGACTTTTGTGGACCATAATCCACATAGGCGATGTTTTCCACGTCTTTCTGAAACGAAACAAGAGTATTACTTCCCATGTTTGTTCATCATGAATGAGTAGAAAGGCTTCCTCCTCATTTTCTCATTGTTGATCGTTGTCATCTCTTTGTAGGGCTCCTGGCATTGGAAGGTGAAGACCATCACGAGATATCTCCCCGCAGTAGGAAAGAGTGGATAGAAGAAGAAAACATCCAAGGACACGAGTCACCAAAGCAGGAGAGTCCGACCTACAAAGAAGATCCTCACACCTCGACCAATGGGATGCTTTGGACTACCAGCATGACTACGACAACGAGAGGTGATGTGGAAGATACCACACTTGGTACCGGCATCCGAGGCGACTACCCTCACACTCAAGACAACGAGGACGGATTCTCCGGCCATGCGGACGCAACAACAACAATACCGGACGTGGCCCCGAAAGCCGAGCGCCAAAGGAGTCCGCCTCGCGCCAATGATGAATCGAGCGGCGAGGTTGAATACGATTCTCGAGATGTTCCTGACAAGGAGGTGCTGAGCTTTGAAGACCATCCTAACTTGCCCCGGGTTGTCGCAGAAGATCTGAACTCAACGAACACCCCGGAGATGGTAGCGATGGATGCCATCTTGGACGAGAGCCACTCACATTTGGAGGACTTAGCAGAAGTGAGAGGACACGAAGCCGTCACGCTCTCGGCCGAGGAGGTCCGCTCTTTGAAACCTGACCACGTAGAGTCCAAGGAAGCCAATGTGGGGGTGACAAAAGGTGACAAAATCGCCGCCGTGATGGAACCCGCTACGACAACAAGCCCAGCATCCATTGGTAACTCCATGTGGACCAAAGTCTCAGACTTGTCCGAGGTCCAAGGCAGCTGGGAGGTGGTGACACAAAGCATGGAAGCCCACCATGAAGTTAGTCAACGTTGGGAGGCCACCACTAATGCAACCGGAGATGATCTTGATCATTCGGAAGACCACGTCACACCAGAGCCTTCCAACCACGAAGCTACTTCTCTCTTACCCTTTCCAACCAAGGAAGTTGGAGAAGAAGAACAGCCAATGACTTTCCAAAGCACACAACGTCAACAACGTCCTACAGATCCCAACCCTACGCTCCTTGGTTCTCCAAGAATGACCGAAGTAGAAGAAGAGAACGACGGATACTTCCATCCCAGCAGTCTTCTCCCTATGGACGCCGACAGCGGAAGCGGAGAAGAGAAAGGCGAGGCGTCGGCGGTCAAGGAGGACGAAGGTCTGGCGTGGAGCGAGGAGGCCAACGTCACCCTGATGGGCAAGTCTTCCACCTCGTTGTGTTCTTCCTTTCTCTACTCTTCGTTCCCTTGAGACTAATATTCTCCACTAGTATTCATGCCAAGCCACTTAGGTTTCTCGGTTGTTAGACTTTTTTATTCCTTAGTGGAAAATCTCCACTAAATAGTATTCATGTCAGGCCACTTAGGTTTCTCGGTTGTTAGACTTTTTTTTCTTAGTGGCAAATCTCTACTAGTATTCATGTCAGGCCACTTAGGTTTCTCAGTTGTTAGACTTTTTTTTTTCCTTAGTGGCAAATCTCCACTAGTATTCGTGTCAGGCCACTTAGGTTTCTCGGTTGTTAGACTTTTGTTTTTCCTTAGTGGCAAATCTCCACTAAATAGTATTCATGCCAGGCCACTTAGGTTTCTCGGTTGTTAGACTTTTTTTCCCTTAGTGGCAAATCTCCACTAAATAGTATTCATGCCAGGCCACTTAGGTTTCTCGGTTGTTAGACTTTTTTTTCCCCTTAGTGACAAATCTCCACTAAATAGTATTCATGCCAGGCCACTTAGGTTTCTCGGTTGTTAGACTTTTTTTTCTTAGTGGCAAATCTCTACTAGTATTCGTGCCAGGCCGTTTAGGTTTCTAGGTTGTTAGACTTTTTTTTCTCGTGTCCGGAGCGACTTGAGAAACTGGTGTGAGAGAACTGGCCGTCTGCAAGGATGTTGCCCAGGGGATGTTTCCCAGATGTTTTACCATCCTGTGGGAAGGCTTCTCTCATGTCCCAGCATGGGAAGCTAGAGCTGACAGGTGGGAGCTCACCCTGTCGCCCGGACCCAAGGTTCAAATCGCTAATCTTTCAATCAGTTGGTTTCACCCATTGTGTCAATCTTTTCCTTAGTGGCAAATCTCTACTAGTATTCATGCCAGGCCGTTTAGGTTATTCAGTTGTTAGACTTTTTTTTCCCTCGTGTCCGGAGCGACTTGAGAAACTGGTGCGAGATAATTGGCCGTCTGAAAGGACGTTGCCCAGGAGACATTGCCCGGATGTTTTACCATCCTGTGGGAAGGCTTCTCTCATGTCCCTCCCATGGGAAGCTGGAGCTGACAGGTGGGAGCTCACCCTGTCCCCCGGATCCGAGATTCAAACCGCCAATCTTTCAATCAGTTGTCCTGCCGGGACAAGGATTTAACTTGTTGAGTCAATCTTTCCCTTAGTGGCAAATCTCCACTATTATTCATGCCAGGCCATTTAGGTTTCTCGGTTGTTAGACTTTTTTTTTCTTAGTGGCAAATCTCCACTAGTATTCATGCCAGGCCGTTTAGGTTTCTCGGTTGTTAGACTTTTTTTTCCTTAGTGGCAAATCTCCACTAGTATTCATGCCAGGCCGTTTAGGTTTCTCGGTTATTAGACTTTTTTTTCCTTAGTGGCAAATCTCCACTAGTATTCATGCCAGGCCGTTTAGGTTTCTCGGTTGTTAGACTTTTTTTTCCTTAGTGGCAAATCTCCACTAGTATTCATGCCAGGCCGTTTAGGTTTCTCGGTTATTAGACTTTTTTTTCCTTAGTGGCAAATCTCCACTAGTATTCATGCCAGGCCGTTTAGGTTTCTCGGTTATTAGACTTTTTTTTCCTTAGTGGCAAATCTCCACTAGTATTCATGCCAGGCCGTTTAGGTTTCTCGGTTGTTAGACTTTTTTTTCCTTAGTGGCAAATCTCCACTAGTA
>NW_026943818.1:31969591-32099591 GCF_035594765.1 Anolis carolinensis | reverse complement strand
CTTCCAGACATCGACGACTGCCTGTCCAGCCCCTGCCAGAACGGCGGGACGTGCATCGACGAAATCAACGCCTTTGTCTGCCTCTGCCTGCCCAGCTACGGGGGGAACTTGTGCGAGCGAGGTGAGGAGCAAAGAACAACGTTGCAGGGATAGATGCACTGGCATAGATGAACCAGTGGTAAGACTCCCAGAGTTTCCACCTGAAATCCAGACATGCACGTTCTGTTGAGATGGTTCTCAACCGGCTGTCACCTTGGACTTCAATAGTTGGCGTTTTCTTTTTAGCCATGAGCTCAAAAACGTCCTGTCGCTTTGATATACATTTAGGCATCTTCTGGAGAAAAAAAATGTTTCAATTCTCATTTCTAAAGTAGGGGGCGCTGGCGCTTCGATATAGGAAGTATTTCCGATTTTTTCACCCAAAAATTTCATATATTTCCAAAAATTCGTAATGATTCTAAATGTTTCTAAAACAGCGCAATCGCTACACACCGGGCTTGTATGGAAATCTTCCATGTGGACGCAGAGGACATTAGCCCCCACCTTTGCGTCCATCATGGAAGCTTCTGATTGGCCGGGGAGCGGCAGCCATGTCAGGCTGTGCTAAGCTCCCAATCAAGGTAGGTTGAAGAAACCAAAAAAAAATTTTTTTAATATTTTTTAAAATATATTTAAATTTTTTTTGGGGGGGGGGGGGGAATTAACGAAACATTAAGAGACAATTAGAGAATGAGCCAACAATGGTTCGAATTACATTGCTGGTTGCGCTGTGAGACAATGTCTCGGAATGCGTATCAAAAAGCGAGAACAATCCGAAATAATTCCGATATACAATTCAAAACGATTTTTGGACATGTCTAGTAACTAACAAGGCTTTAAGTCTCAGGACAGCAACTCAAGTTTTCACCGGCAATTCCAGGTCGAATCCCCCGTCCCGTGAGTCCCATCCGTCATGTCCGGGACACACGGGACACACGGGATACACAGGACACACATCCCATGTTGAAGAAACAAAAAAATATTTTTTAAAAAATATTTTTAAAAATATATATTTTTAAAAATTTTGGGGGGAAAAAAATTAACGAAACATTAAGAGACAATTAGAGAATGGGCCAACAATGGTTCGAATTACATTGCTGGTTGCGCTGTGAGACAATGTCTCGGAATGCGTCTCAAAAAGCGAGAACAATCCGAAATAATTCCGATATACGATTCAAAACAATTTTTTGGACATGTCTAATATATATATATATATATAAAACTAGCTGTGCCCGGCCACGCGTTGCTGTGACTAGGACTTTATTTTTCTTTTCTTTTTGTTGTATGAACGTAGAGGCGTGGATGAGGGGTTGTGCTGTCAATTTTCGAGGTTGTGGGGCGTTTAGTTTAGTTGTTTTGTCCGGCGCCGCGATTCCATTACCCTTTTATATATATATAGATATATATGTTTCGATACTCGTTACGAAACCGTTTCTAAAGTCTTTCCAAAAATTTTGGACATGTCTACTGTCTCATCAGTCCTGTGTGTCCCATCCGTCGCATGCGTCCCATGCGTCCCATCCGTCACGTCCGCCCCATCCCACACCTCAAGCTTTGCCTCTCGGGTGTGGATAGACCAACTTGGTCATTTCCACTATCTCAGCTATGGCCTCCCTGAACTACAACTCCCGGGATCCCATAGCATCAAGCCACGGCAGTTCAAGTGTGGCCAAGCTGCACTCGTTCTACTGTGTCGATGCGTGGCGTCAACACAAGTCTATAGGCGACTCAAAGGCACATACATTTGTAGAATGCACATCTATATATATAAAAGCGTAATGAAATTTCGGCCTCGGACAAAACAACAAAACTACACATCCCAGAAACACTAAACTTGGCAGCACAACCCCTCATCCACGCCTCTACGTTCATACAACAAAAAGAAAAGAAAAATAAAGTCCTAATTAGAGGGAGAGGAAGAATTGTTTGTATCCAATTGCTGCCAGTTAGAAGGCTAAGCTCCGCCCACTTGGTCTCCTAGCAACCCACTCAGCCCAGGGGACAGGCAGAGTTAGGCCTCACTTAGGCCTCTTCCACACTGCCTTTAAAATACAGATTATCTTATTTTAACTGGATTATATGGCAGTGCAGACTCAAGACCCTTCTACACGGCTATATAACTCATTTAGAATCTTATATTATCTGCTTTGCACTGGATTATCTTGAGTCCACACTGCCATATAATCCACTTCAGTGTGCGTTTTATACAGCTGTGAAGAAGGGGCCTCATATAATCCAGTTCTAAGCAGATAATATAAGATACTTTAATTCCCATAGTGCCATACTTCGCCACAGCAACGTGTGGCCGGGCACAGCTAGTCTATATATATAAAAGCGTGATGGAATCCTGGCACCGAGCAAAACCACAAAACTAAACGCCCCCCAACCTCGAAATTTCACAACACAATCCATCATCCACGCCTCGAGGTTGAAACCACAAAATATCACGTCACGAACCTCCACAGGGCCTAAAAAAAACCCAAAAACCGGAGTGCAATTCAGTGCAATTCCAATGGGCCACAGCAATGCGTGGCAGGGCACAGCTAGTCCTACATAAGACCTTATGTAGGACAAGAAACCGCTCAACGACTGCTCGCCATATTTCAGAAGAAGAAGAGTGGCGGAACCACCTACGAGTCTTCCACGTCGACGGACCCGTCGGCCGTGTTTTCGTGTAGGATTTAATCCATTGGGAGATAATTGGGTTCCTCGCTGATCTCCTCGGCGGAGGAGGCAGAAGCGGCTTTGATCTCCGGAGCGTGGAGGAATCGGCGGGGAAGATATCACCATCTCCTTGGTCTCCGTCCTCCTTGTTTCTCCTCCGGGGCGGTGGTGGGCCTGGTGTTTCTTCGCGGCCGCCGGCTTTGTTCTGCTTAATCGGATGCGGCAGGAACGAGCTTCCTCTCCTCCGCCGGGCCTTCGGGGACCGGATCGGATTAATCGGATTGCTTTCTCCCTGGCTTGTCCCAAGGAATTCCCTCTGGCTGTTCGTTGCGTCTGGTGGTTGGCTCGCTCGTTCTAGGACTCCAAGACTTCATAGTTTGGAGAGGTCCTTCCGTGAGTGGACTCCCGTCGAAGTCTCTCGCTTTCCCACACTTGCCTTTGCTTCCTCCTAGACACGGAAGGCTGCGACCACAACTGGCACAAGTTCCAAGGCCACTGCTACCGATACTTCGCCCACCGGCGCTCCTGGGAGGACGCGGAGAGGGACTGCCGGCGCCGGTCGGGACATCTGACCAGCATCCACTCCTGGGAGGAGCACAACTTCATCAACGGTAAGACTATCTCTCAACCGTCTCCCACTTCTCTCTCTTATCTATCTACTCACCATCAATCAATCCATTGAATGTTTATTTCTCAACCATCTATTTCTTGATTATTTGAAGACCATCTATCTATCCGTTGAGTGTCTATCAACCATCTATCTATTGAGTATCTATCAACATCTATCTACTGACCATCAATCAATCCATTGAATGTTTATTTCTCAACCATCTATATCTTGATTATTTGAAGACCATCTATCTATCCATTGAGTATCTATCAACATCTATCTACTGACTATCAACCATCTCTCTATCCATCAAGTGTCTATCAACCATCTATCTATTGACCATCTATCGATTTATTGAGTGTCTATCAACCATCTATTATTTGAAGACCATCTATCTATCCATTGAGTGACTATCAACCATCTATCTATCCGTTGAGTGACTATCAACCATCTATCTATTGAGTATCTATCAACACCTATCTACTGACTATCAACTATCTATCTATCCATCGAGTGTCTATCTATTGACCATCTATCAACCATCTCTCTATCCATTGAGTGTCTCTCAACCATCTATCTATTGAGTATCTATCAACATCTATCTACTGACTATCAACCCTCTATCTATCTATCCATCAAGTGTCTATCTATCAACCATCTATCTGTCCATTGAGTGTCTATCAACCATCTATTGAGTATCTATCAACATCTATCTACTGACTATCAACCCTCTATCTATCTATCCATCAAGTTATCTATCAACCATCTATCTATCCATTGTATCAACCATCTATCTATTGAGTATCTATCAACATCTATCTACTGACTATCAACCATCTATCTATCTATCTATCCATCAAGTGTCTATCAACCATCTATCTATTGACCATCTATCGATTTATTGAGTGTCTATCAACCATCTATTATTTGAAGACCATTGATCTATCCGTTGAGTGTCTCTCAACCATCTATCTATTGAGTATCTATCAACATCTATCTACTGACCATCAACCATCTATCTATCTATCCATCGAGTGTCTATCTATTGACCATCTATCAACCATCTATCTATCCGTTGAGTGTCTATCAACCATCTATCTATTGATCATTTGTTGACAATCTATCTATCAATTGAGTGTCTATTTATTAACCATCTATCTATTGATAATTTATCGACCATCTCTCTACCCATCGAGTATCTATCAACCATCTATCAATCTATTGAGTGTCTATCAACCATCTATTGATCATTTGTTGACCATCTATCTATCCATTGAGTGTCTATTGACCATCTATTGATCATCTATCAGTCATCTACCTATCCATTGAGTATCTACCAACCATCTATCTATTGACCATCTA
This sequence comes from Anolis carolinensis, assembly GCF_035594765.1. Lineage (NCBI taxonomy): Eukaryota > Metazoa > Chordata > Lepidosauria > Squamata > Anolidae > Anolis > Anolis carolinensis. The sequence continues at coordinate 32,094,916 of NW_026943818.1, read as the reverse complement.
TCTATCTATCCATTGAGTATCTATCAACCATCTATTGACCACCTATTGACCATCTATCCATCCACTGTCTATCTATCAATAATCTATCTATTGACCATCTATCAACCATCTATCTATCCACTGAGTGTCTATCTATCAATTATCTATCTATTGACCATCTATCAACCATCTATCTATCCACTGAGTGTCTATCTATCAATCATCTATCTATTGACCATCTATCAACCATCTATCTATCCACTGAGTGTCTATCCATCAATAATCTATCTACTGACCATCAATCGACCATCTACCTATCCATTGAGTATCTATCAGCTTGACCATCAATCGACCATGGAGTGTCTATCTATCAACCATCTATCTATTGACCATCAATCAACCATCTATCTATCTATTGAGTGTCTATCAACCATCTATCTATGGGTCATTTGTTGACCATCTATTGGTCACCTATCAACCATCTATCTATGCATTGAGCGTCTATCTATCAACCATCTATCTATTGACTATCTATTGACCATCTATCTATCCATTGAGCGTCTATCTATCAACCATCTATCTATTGACTATCTATTGACCATCTATCTATCCATTGAGCGTCTATCTATCAACCATCTATCTATTGACTATCTATTGACCATCTATCTATCCATTGAGCGTCTATCTATCAACCATCTATCTATTGACTATCTATTGACCATCTATCTATCCATTGGGTGTCCATCTATCAACCATCTATCTATTGACTATCTATTGACCATCTATCTATCCATTGGGTGTCCATCTATCAACCATCTATCTAATAACTATCTATTGACCATCTATCTATCCATTGGGTGTCCATCTATCAACCATCTATCTATTGACTATCTATTGACCATCTATCTATCCATTGGGTGTCCATCTATCAACCATCTATCTATTGACTATCTATTGACCATCTGTCTATCCATTGGGTGTCCATCTATCAACCATCTATCTATTGACTATCTATTGACCATCTATCTATCCATTGAGTGTCCATCTATCAACCATCTATCTATTGACTATCTATTGACCATCTATCTATCCATTGGGTGTCCATCTATCAACCATCTATCTATTGACTATCTATTGACCATCTATCTATCCATTGGGTGTCCATCTATCAACCATCTATCTATTGACTATCTATTGACCATCTATCTATCCATTGAGTGTTTATCTATTGACCACCTATTGTCCATATATCTATCCATTGTCTATTTATCAACCATCTATCTACTGCCCATCAATCAACCATCTATCCATTGAGCGGCTATCAATCATCTATCTATAGACCATCTATCGACCATCTATCTATCCATTGAGTGTCCATTTATCAACCATCTATCTATTGACCATCAATCTTTTCACCTACTATTCAGGCTTCGGCCACGAAAACACGTGGATTGGCCTCAACGACCGCATTGTGGAGCAAGATTTTCAGTGGACGGACAACTCAGGCCTGGTGAGTCCTTGGAGAGGCAGGACAGGAGGCTGAAGGTTCAAGGTCTAACTTTCCCTTAGTGGGGTCAATCTAGGGGAGTATTGGGAGACCCTCGTTCACGTCTACCCTCTTTCTCTCCACTAGCAATACGAAAATTGGCGAGAGAACCAGCCGGACAACTTCTTTGCGGGCGGCGAGGACTGCGTGGTGCTGGTGTCGCACGAGACGGGCAAGTGGAACGACGTCCCTTGTAACTACAACCTGCCCTACGTCTGCAAGAAGGACACAGGTAAAACCAGTGGGTGACAACGTAACGGAGCAATACGTTTCTGTGTCTCTTTTCCACACCGCCATCCGAGTATCACGAGCTGCTCAAAATGCAGGCCGAGTGACCGCTTTGCCGAATGACAATGAGAGCGGGGGAGTGGGATTTGCATATTTAATTAGCGGCTTTTCCTTTATCAGCCTCCAAAACATCATTAGCCCCGGAGCGGGAAGAAGCCGTATTTCTCCGGCTCGTCGGCAAACAGCTTGAGGTTAATGTCACTTTCCCCGATAAGGACGGCAGCGAGTTAATCGTTGTAATGGCAGGGTTTCTTTGCAAATTAACGGGCGACAGATGCAGATGCGCGAGTGGCATTTCACTGGTGGGAAGAGGAAATAGGAAAAGTATCAGGCCTATAAGACCAGTTAATTGACAGATCTATCTACTAGGCATGTCCGATCGATGAAAAAAATGTTCCAATTCTCGTTTCTAAAGTAGGGGGCGCTGGCGCTTCGATATAGAAAGTATTTCCGATTTTTTTACCCAAAAATTTCGGATATTTCCGAAAATTCGTAATGATTCTAAATGTTTCTAAAATGGCCGACGCGCATGCGCAACTGCTACACACCGGGCTTGTATGGCAATCTTCCATGTGGACGCAGAGGACGTTAGCCCCCACCTTTGTGTCCATCGTGGAAGCTTCTGATTGGCCGGGGAGCGGCAGCCTTTTAGGCTGCGCTAAGCTCCCATTCAAGGTAGGTTGCAGAAACAAAAAAAATTTAAAAATATTTTAAAAAATATATTAAAAAAAAATTGGGGGGGGAAAATTAACGAAACATTAAGAGACAATTAGAGAATGGGCCAACAATGGTTCGAATTACGTTGCTGGTTGCGCTGTGAGACAATGTCTAGGAATGCGTATCAGAAAGCGAGAACAATCCGAAATAATTCCGATATACAATTCAAAACGATTTTTTGGACATGTCTACTATCTACCTATCTGCCTCTCTATCTATCATTTATCTGTCTATCAAATGTCTATCCTGTCTATTATCTGTCCGTCTATGTATCTATCAACCACATTATTTATCAACTGTCTATCAACTATTATCTAGCTGTCTATCTATCTGCCAGAAGCGACAGAGTTTCCTCTATGTTGACGATTGGTCCATCACCTTCCAAGCAGGGAGCTTTGAAATGGTTGAAGAGAAACTCTCTGAAGCTTTAGATGCTCTTACTGCCTATTACAGCTGATTCCTAATCCATCTCAAATGTAGATCTATCATCTGTCCATCATTTATCTATCTGCCTATCTATCTATCTATCTATCTATCATCATCATCATCATTTAATTACTTATTAATCATCCAAGATGCTCTAGGCGATTTATAAGATAACATTGTAAATACATACATACAAATATTGATAAAATTAACATAGATTAAAAGCTCTAGTAAAGACCTTATAATCTATCTGTCTATCAAATGTCTATCCTGTCTATTATCTGTCCGTCCGTCTATCTGTCTATCTATCATCTACATGATTTAACAACTGTCTATCAACTATCAACTATTATCTATTATCTATCTATCTATTGATATGCCAGAAGAGTTTCCTCTATGCTGACGATCATGCCATCACTGCCCAAGCAGAGAATTTCATACTGTCTCCATCTATCTCAGGAATATGGCCATACAGCCCAGAAAATTCAGTGATTTCGGCCACGAAAGCCTTCAACAACATATCTCTGTACTGTTTCTTGCTTTATCAATCTTCTAGATATTCGTTTCAGGTTGAAATAACCTAGAAGAATGTAGTTTTCCATTGGTAATCCTAGGGTTGGTGGAGTAAACCATAGAGCCTGAAATACGAGGGCGTTCTATCTATCTCTGTCTATCAAATGTTGTTATTTTCTTCCACCGCAGTGCTATGTGGCCCTCCGCCCGCCGTGGAAAATGCCTTCCCCATCGGCAAGAAAAAGGAGAAGTACAGCGTCCACGCGACGGTCCGCTACCAGTGCGAGGAGGGCTTCCTCCAGCGGCACCTGCCCACCATCAAGTGCCACGTCAACGGGACGTGGGACCGGCCCCGAGTCCTTTGCACAAAACGTGAGTATCGCCCTAGAGGGTGTTGGGAAGCGAGTCCCGATATCAGGGCCGAGGAGATGCCGAAGACCAGGGTTCCAACTCTTATGACTCTTCCAATGGCAGGAGTTGGACTAGATAGTAGACATGTCCAAAAAATCATTTTGAATCGTATATCGGAATTATTTCGGATTGTTCTCGCTTTTTAATACGCATTCCGAGACATTGTCTCACAGCGCAACCAGCAATGTAATTCGAACCATTGTCGGCCCATTCTCTAATTGTCTCTTAATGTTTCGTTAATTTTTTTCCCCAAAAAATATTTTTTTTAATATATTTTTAAAAATATTTAATTTTTTTTGTTTCTGCAACCTACCTTGAATGGGAGCTTAGCGCAGCCTAACATGGCTGCCGCTCCCCGGCCAATCAGAAGCTTCCACGATGGACGCAAAGGTGGGGGCTAACGTCCTCTGCGTCCACATGGAAGATTGCCATACAAGCCCGGTGTGTAGCGATTGCGCATGCGCGTCCCCCATTTTAGAAACATTTAGCATTGTTACGAATTTTCGGAAATATCCAAAATTTTTGGGTGAAAAAATCGGAAATACTTTCTATATCGAAGCGCCAGCGCCCCCTACTTTAGAAACGAGAATTGAAACATTTTTTTCATCAATCAGACATGCCTACTAGATGGCCTTCGGGGATCTCTTCCAACTCTTACGACTCTTCCAATGGCAGGAGTTGGACTAGATAGCCTTTGGGGACCCCTTCCAACTGTAGGATTCTATGACATGGGTGTGAATGACGCACTAAAACCTCTGTCCTCACCCTTGGCCCCATCCAGCCAGGCGCTCCCACAGAACCCGCCGGCACCACCGCCACCGCCACCGCCAGCACCACCGCCACAAATCCCGCAAGGACCGGCGGAAACACTCCAAGCAGCAGCAACCGCCGCATCCGAAGGCGGACTGGAACGAGGACGACGGCAATTACTTCTAAGCAGCGAAAAAGCACAAGTCCCGGGCTTCCCGTCCTCGCCTCCCTTCGACTTCTCTTCCGATGCCGTCTCTTCCCTCCCTCCGTCCCCGTCCCTCCAATTTTATTTTCTCCGTCCTCTTTTCGGTTTTCGAATCATGCGGAATTGTCAAAAGTCTGATATCGTCAGAAGGAAACGGTTTGGCCACTGTTGAGAGACAAAACCGTACGGATTTGTCCCTTAACGTTGGCCGAAACTTTCCGCGAAATCTCATAACGATCCCAAATTTGGCGAGCCACCAATTCCTCTTTCTGCGATCGAGCACGGTCTTTATTGTTTCAATCCCTTTTGGAAGGGCCACCGCCCTTGAGTTCTTATCGCAACTTACTTGCGGCAATAATACACAGTAGTCTATCCATACATAGATGACTGGCTCCTTGTGGCTTACTCCAAGCATCGACTTCTCGCTCGTGTCACTTCAACTTTGTGTCCCCTCCAGAAACTGGGCCTCGTAATGAACCACGAGAAATCCCATCTAAAGCCGAAGCAACGGCTCAAGTTTATCGAAGCTCTGGTAGACTCACTGAAGTGATTTATAGTTTCCAAATCACGCCCCGCCCCGAACCGCTGCTAGCTGGACAGCAAGTGTCCCAGAAGCAAACAAAATACAGCCGAGTCCTTTTTCACCGCAAACACATGCTTCATCCCATCCAATTGCTAGTATCTGACCTTATAGTAAACTCACGAATTTGCGTTTTCATCCAAAATATCCAGAGACTATAATCGTCACCGTTGTGATATATACACATGTACAAACAGGATACATAGATCCACTTCCCTTGTACTTGCAAACAATCAGAATCACAGATACTCACACTGAGTCACTCAGGAGAGAGAAAGGTGGATTATTTCATCCTCCTTATCGTTTCGCCCATATCTATGGCAGGCATCCTCAGAGGTTGTGAGGATGCCTGCCATTGATGTGGGCGAATCGTCAGGAGAGAATACTTCTGGAAAACAAACAACAACCCTCTCTCATGCTCTTTATATAGACATTAGAGGTGTGCAATTATTTCGTTAGTCGTCGTAAGTCGGATCAAATTCGTTAAATTTGTACTTACGACGCGATATCCGACACGCAGGCAGAAACGTAAGATATCGTCGAAGGCTTTCATGGCCGGAATCACAGTGTTGTTGTATGTTTTCTGGGCTGTATAACCATGTTCCAGAAGTATTCTCTCCTGACGTTTCGCCCACATCTATGGCAGGCATCCTGAGAGGTTGTGAGGATGCCTGCCATAGATGTAGGCGAATCGTCAGGAGAGAATACTTCTGGAACATGGCCATACAGCCCGTAAAACATACAACAACCCTCTCTCAACCTCTTTATATAGACATTAGAGGTGTGCAATTTTTTCATTAGTCGTCGTAAGTCGGATCAAATTCGTTAAATTTGTACTTACGACGCGATATCCGACACGCAGGCAGAAACGTAAGATATCGTCGAAGGCTTTCATGGCTGGAATCACTGGTTTGCTGTGAGTCTTTCTGGCTGTATGGCCATGTCCCAGAAGCTTTCTCTCCTGACGTTTCACCCACATCTATGGCAGGCATCCTCAGAGGAACATGGAGCATGGCCATACAGCCCGAAAGTCCCACAGCAACCCAAAAATGTAAAAATTGAAACTCATCCAATACTTTGCAATACACCTCACAAGTTTACAACTCCGCCATAACCACGTCATGACGTCCACAGTCACTACACAAGTGCTATCACTATTCCACACATTCATCAAACAGTATTTTCTATCTAACACTGCTATGAGAAGGGTGTCGCATTGAACAATAATTGCTCGAGGAACCCATACTATAGTTTCCCCCCTTTAAGTTGTCACGACTGAGGCCGAGGTCGGACTTGTGTGCCGTCGTACGAGAGAGTGAGTTTGGTGCCGTCCCAACATGGCCGCCGTTTCCCCTCCTTTTGTGTGTCCCTCGGATCGGCCCTTTTGTGCGGAAAGTAATAATAATACGAGCGGGGAGGGAAGGAAAGAGGGAGGCAGGAACCGGGGAGACGAAAACAAGAAAACCCTCTGCGGTTTTTCTGTACTGCTGGACATTTTAATAAATTTTTTTAACAGTAAAGACTGATGGCTCTCTTTTCCTTCCACACTTCGGGTCCAGAACACAAATGCGTTTGAACGAATCAGAGTCATCACATAGTCACACAGGAGAGAGAAAGGTAGATTCTCTCGTTCTCCTTATGTAAACTCAGAAGCAAACAAAATACAGCCGATAACAAGGGATAACAAGGGACGCGATTTTTCGGCCTGATAACAAGCAACGCAATTTTTCGGTCTGATAACAAGGGATGCGATTTTTTAGTCTGATCATAAGGGACACAATTTTTCGTCCTAATAACAGTAGACACGATTTTTCAGTCTGATAACAAGGAACACGATTTTTCGGCCTAATAACAAAGGACGCGATTTTTCATCCTAATAACAAGGGATGCGATTTTTTAGTCTGATAATAAGAGACGTGATTTTTCGTCCTGATAACAAGAGACGCGATTTTTCGTCCCGATAACAAGAGATGTGATTTTTCATCCTGATAACAAGAGATGTGATTTTTCATCCTGATAACAAGAGACGCAATTTTTCGTCCTGATAACAAGAGACGCGATTTTTTGTCCTGATTACAAGGGAGGCGATTTTTCGTCCTGACAACAAGAGATGCGATTTTTCGTCCTAATAACAAGAGACGCGATTTTTCGTCCTAATAACAAGAGACGCGATTTTTCGTCCTGATAAGAGATGCGATTTTTCGTCCTGATAACAAAGGATGCGATTTTTCGGCCTGATCATAGGGAATGCATTTTTTCGGTCAGATAATACGGGATGCGGTTTTTCAGTCGGATAATCAGGGACGTTATTTTTCGGTCGCATAATAAGGGGTACACACAAACACAAGATAGGTTTATTATTATTATTATTATTATTAATGGGAGACATAGCGCCATCCAAATCCTGCGATCGCTGCGAGCTGAAGGACAAAATAAGGAACGTGGAGAAGATGTCGCGATCTGTACAAAAACGGTAAGAGCGATACAAGGAGAGGAGGAGGAGGATCTCTTGTGCTTTTTGTTGGGGACGATTTGCGAGACGCATGCAAAAAACAACCCCCCGGTCCATTTTCAAGCGGATTTGGTGCGTCGACTCAGAACGACACCATCGCCTTTGTAAAGCAATATAAAGCCAAGCCAAGACCTTTGCGAAGAAGAAGAAGAAGAACGAGGCAAGCAAGAAAAGGAGGAGAGCAGCCTCCGATCGTACCGTGCGATCCAGATTCTGGATCTCAAATAGTCCGTCTCTCGCAGCGTTGGGCGGCCCAACCCGAGTCTTCCGGACGCTCGGTTGTTCCGCTCCGGGAAAGAGGATCTCGAGGAAGGAGGCGACTTCTGCCCTTTCGCTTAGACTTGGAACTGCTTCCCATTCCCGACCGGGTCCGTCTTCTCGCCGCTCTCCTTGTAGCAGTAGACGCCGAAGAGCTTGTACTTCTTGTCCGGGAAGCCCAGGGAGCGGACGCCCGGCTCGCGGCCCCCACACCGGGGCCGGGGGTTGACGATGGGGTAGCGGACGCTGCCGTCGCCCACCCAGCCGGCCTCGCACTTGTCCAGCAGCTGGGTCTTCCAGGCGGCGTAGAGCTGGCCCACCTTGGCCACCACCGCCCGGCTCTTCTGACAGGCCAGGGACGCCTCCGGGAAGCTCAGCCGGCGGAAGGTCTTGAGGAAGAAGACTTTCCCTGCCAGAGAAGGATGAGAAAGAACAGGAACAGGGTCAGCAGGAGACTACGTTCATGACTCCTCAAGTTCCCAGGAGGGACCTGTCTCTCCAGCCAGACCTTCCTCCCCTTCCTTCCTTCCTTCCTTCCTTCCTTCCTTCCTTCCATCCATCCCTCTCTTCTTCCTCTCTCGTTTCCACTCTCTCTCTCCTCCTTTCTCTCTCCTTCCTTCCTTCCTTCCTTCAAGGGTCTTGATCCAGAGAGAAAAGAGGGGTACACACAATAATAATAATAATAATAACCCTAACCCAACGAAACCATCCTCAGCTGCTATAAGAAAATTGCACAGTACAAGAAAACCGCACTACAAACTAGAGCAGAATCAGTACAAGAAAACCGCACTACAAACTAGAGCAGAATCAGTACAAGAAAACCGCACTACAAACTAGAGCTGACAGCTGGCACAACAAAACATTGCATGGAAAGTTCCTTGACAAAACTGAAGGAAAAGCTGACAAGGAGAAGACCTGGCTCTGGCTCACGAATGGGACCCTGAAGAAGGAGACGGAAGGCCTGATCCTTGCAGCCCAGGAGCAAGACATCAGGACAAAGGCAATTCAGGCCAAGATCGAAAAATCAGCTGAGGACCCAAAATGCAGACTCTGAAAGGAAACTGACGAAACCATGGATCCTATCCTCAGCTTCTGTAAGAAAATCGCACAGACAGACTACAAACAGAGGCACAACTATGTGGCCCAAATGATCCATTGGAACTTATGCCTCAAGTCCCACCTCCCAGCAGCAAAGAACTGGTGGGATCACAAATCTGCAAAGGTTGTGGAAAATGAACACGCAAAGATACTGTGGGACTTCCGAATCCAGACTGACAAAGTTCTGGAACACAACACACCAGACATCACAGTTGTGGAAAAGAACAAGGTTTGGATCATTGATGTCGCCATCCCAGGTGAAAAACAACAGGAAAAACTCAGCCGCTCTCAGGACCTCAAGATTGAACTTCAAAGGCTCTGGCAGAAACCAGTGCAGGTGGTCCCGGTGGTGATGGGCACACTGGGTGCCGTGCCAAAAGATCTCAGCCGGCATTTGGAAACAATAGACATTGACAAAATTACAATCTGCCAACTGCAAAAGGCCACCCTGCTGGGATCTGCAGCATCATCTGAAAATACATCACACAGTCCTAGACACTTGGGAAGTGTTCGACTTGTGATTTGTGATACGAAATCCAGCATGTCTATCTTGTTTGCTGTGTCATAATAAAATAATAATAATAATTTTTCACGTCCAAGTGACTTGAGATAATAATAATTTTCATGTCCAAGTGACTTGAGAAGATAATAATAATAATAATAATATTTTTTCATGTCCGAGTGACTTGAGATGAAAATAATAATAATAATAATAATAATAATAATAATAATAATAATAATAATTTTTCATGTCCAAGTGACTTGAGATAATAATAATAATAATTTTTCATGTCCAAGTGACTTGAAATAATAATAATTTTCATTTCCAAGTGACTTGAGATGATCATAATAATAATAATTTTTCATGTCCAAGTGACCTGAGATGATAATAATAATAATTTTTCACGTCCGAGTGACTTGTGATAGTAATATTTTTTCATGTCCAAGTGACTTGAGATAATAATAATAATAATAATAATAATAATAATTTTTCACATCCAAGTGACTTGAAATAATAATAATAATTTTCATGTCCAAGTGACTTGAGATAATAATAATAACAACAATATTTTTCATGTCCAAGTGACTTGAAATAATAATAATAATAATAATAATAATAATATTGTTTCATATCCAAGTGACTTGAGATAATAATAATAATAATAATAATAATAATAATAATAATAATAATAATGTTTCATGTCCAAGTGACTTGAAATAATAATAATAATAATTTTTCATGTCCGAGTGACTTGAGATAATAATAATAATAATAATAATAATAATAATAACAACAATAATTTTTCATGTCCAAGTGACTTGAGATGATAATAATAATAATTTTTCACGTCCAAGTGACTTGAGATAATAATAATAATAATAATAATAATAATAATAATAATAATAATAATAATAATGTTTCATGTCCAAGTGACTTGAAATAATAATAATAATAATTTTTCACATCCAAGTGACTTGGGATAATAATAATAATAATAATAATAATAATAATAATAATAATAATAATAATAACAATAATTTTTCATGTCCAAGTGACTTGAAATAATAATAATAATAATGTTTCATGTCCAAGTGACTTGAAATAATAATAATAATAATTTTTCACATCCAAGTGACTTGGGATAATAATAATAATAACAATAATTTTTCATGTCCAAGTGACTTGAGATGAAAATAATAATAATAATAATAATAATAATAATAATAATAATAATAATAATTTATCCTGGTATTTAAGCAATTTAGTAATTGCCTTCCCCCCAACCCAGCCTTGGCCCCGTGGATACAACCCTTTGCTTCCGAAACCATCCGAGCCCAACGAATTCCCGCCGTAATTGAGCTCCGCGATTGTGCGGACAATGATGGATGTTCCCGGTGGGTTTTGTCCCGAGGCGTAAATTACTTTTCGCTCGGAGGGTTGGAAGGAAAGAGGGAAGAAAAGCTTCATTTGTGTAATCGGGGACAGGAAAAATAGCATTCGATCGACTCGAAAATGGAGTGCCCGCTCGCCGGCTCATCCATCCATCTTTGGCCGGACTTCAAGGGGAGAAAAGAAGCCGGAGGATGAACGATTGCAGTCTGGCGGGTCATAAAACACCGACTTTGCGTTGAATTTTGCCGCAGGAAATGCGAGCAGAAGACCCGTAAGTGTGATGCCACACTTGGTGCGGAAAAACGACCCATGGGGAATCTACACTACTGAATTAATGCAGTTTGATAACACTTTAATTGCTCTGGGGCAATGCTAGAGTCTCTTCCATTCATCATCTCTCCCACAGAGGTCGCCTTTCTATCTCTACGCCGCCCTCTTGTGCTTGCATCCAAGCACTGCATATACACACATATATGTATTTGTTTTGGGGACACTGGTCGCAAATGGGGTGGATTTTTAAGTCGGAACCTACCCAGTATTTTAAGTTGGACCATGAAGAATAAATTTTTATTATATTCGGTCCCGATCTATCGAGCCATGTAGGAGCCTTTGTAGTACAAACATACATACATTTTTTTGATTTTACATAGATTTCTGCCTCCCTCTGAGATAGCTTTTCTATCTCTACACTCCCCTCTTGTGGTTGCATCTAAGAACTGCAAGCATATATAATTGTTTTGGGGGTCCTATTCCGAAACGGGGTGGCTTTGTAAGTCAAAACATACACAGTATTTTAAGCTGTACCCTGAAGAATATATATGTATCATTTTCGGTCCAGATCCACCAACACTGTAGGAGTTTTTGTAGTACAAACATACATACATTTTTTGATTTTACATAGATTTCTGCCTCCTTCTGAGGTAGCTTTTCTATCTCTACACTACCCTCTTGTGGTTGCATCCAAGAACTAAATATATATGCATTTGTTTTGGAGGGTCTACTCCCAAACAGGGTGGCTTTGTAAGTCGAAACATACACAGTATTTTAAGTTGGACCATGAAGAATAAATATGTATTATTTTTGGTCCAGATCCATCAACCATGTAGGAGCCTTTGTAGTACAAACATACATACACTTTTTTGATTTTACATAGATTTCTGCCTCCCTCTGAGGTAGCTATTCTATCTCTACACTACCCTCTTGTGGTTGCATCTAAGAACTGCAAGCATATATAATTGTTTTGGGGGTCCTATTCCGAAACGGGGTGGATTTGAAAGTCGAAACATACACAGTATTTTAAGTTAGACTATGAAGGATTTATATGTATTGTATTTGGTCCAGATCCACCAACACTGTAGGAGTTTTTGTGGTACAAACATACGTACATTTTCTGATACGGTCAGAACCTACCGTTCAGGTTGGACGTGAAGCAGAAGGCGTCGTAGCGGTCGTCCTCTTTGTGCCGGTAGCCGTAATTCCTCACTCCAACGGGGGTGTCTTTGCGACCGCACTCGTCCCGGGGTTTGGCGATGGGGTATTGCACGGAGCCGTCCTCCAGCCACCCGGCGTTGCACCAATCCATGCCTTCCAACCAGGCTTCGTGCAACTGGTCGTACGAGGCCAGGATCCCGTCTTGCTCCAGACAGGCTCGCTGAGCGTCGTGGAAGTTGAGAGAGTAGCGCCCCAAGCGGGGGTGGTAAGGGAAGATCACCCCTAAATGGAGAAACGAAATAATAATCTGCAGAGATTATTATTATTATGTGAAACTCCTCAAAACACAGCAGACAAAGAATCAGTACAAGAAAACTGCACTACAAACTAGAGCTGAGAGCTGGCACAACAATTATTACTATTATTATTGTATGACATAGCAAACAAGATAGATATGCTGGATTTCGTGTCACAAAATCACAAGTCGAACACTTCCCAAGTGTTTAGGACTGTGTGAAACTCCTTAAAGCACAGCAAAGAATCAGTCCAAGAAAACTGCACTACAAACTAGAGCTGAGAGCTGGCACAACAATTATTACTATTATTATTGTATGACATAGCAAACAAGATAGATATGCTGGATTTCGTGTCACAAAATCACAAGTCGAACACTTCCCAAGTGTCTAGGACTGTGTGAAACTCCTCAAAGCACAGCCGACAAAGAATCAGTACAAGAAAACTGCACTACAAACTAGAGCTGAGAGCTGGCACAACAATTATTACTATTATTATTGTATGACATAGCAAACAAGATAGATATGCTGGATTTCGTGTCACAAAATCACATGTCGAACACTTCCCAAGTGTCTAGGACTGTGTGAAACTCTTTAAAGCACAGCAAAGAATCAGTACAAGAAAACTGCACTACAAACTAGAGCTGAGAGCTGGCACAACAATTATTACTATTATTATTGTATGACATAGCAAAGATAGATATGCTGGATTTCGTGTCACAAAATCACATGTCGAACACTTCCCAAGTGTCTAGGACTGTGTGAAACTCTTTAAAGCACAGCAAAGAATCAGTACAAGAAAACTGCACTACAAACTAGAGCTGAGAGCTGGCACAACAATTATTACTATTATTATTGTATGACATAGCAAAGATAGATATGCTGGATTTCGTGTCACAAAACCACAAGTCGAACACTTCCCAAGCGTTTAGGACTGTGTGAAACTCTTCAAAGCACAGCAGACAAAGAATCAGTACAAGAAAACTGCACTACAAACTAGAGCTGAGAGCTGGCACAACAATTATTACTACAGTAGAGTCTCACTAATCCAAGCTAAACGGGCTGGCAGAAGCTTGGATAAGCGAATATCTTGGATTATAAGGACCGATCAAGAAAAAGCCTATTAAACATCAAATTAGGTTATGATTTTACAAATTAAGCACCAAAACTTCATGTTATACAACAAATTTGACAGAAAAAGTAGTTCAATACGCAGTAATGTTATGTTGTAATTACTGTATTTACGAATTTAGCACCAAAATATCACGATATATTGGAAACATTGACTACAAAAATGGCTTGGATTATCCAGAGGCTTGGATAAGCGAGGCTTGGATAAGTGAGACTCTACTGTATTATATTATTATTATTGTATGACACAGCAAACAAGATAGATATGCTGGATTTCATATCACAAAATCACAAGTCGAACACTTCCCAAGCGTCTAGGACTGTGTGAAACTCCTCAAAGCACAGCCGACAAAGAATCAGTACAAGAAAACGGCACCACAAACTAGAGCTGAGAGCTGGCACAACAATTGTTACTATTATATTATTATTTATTGTATGACACAGCAAACAAGATAGATATGCTGGATTTCATATCACAAAATCCCAAGTCGAACACTTCCCAAGCGTTTAGGACTGTGTGAAACGCCTCAAAGCACAGCAGACAAAGAATCAGTACAAGAAAACTGCACTACAAACTAGAGCTGGCACAACAATTATTACTATTATATTATTATTATTGTACGACACAGCAAACAAGATAGGCATGCTGGATTTCGTATCACAAAACCACAAGTAGAACACTTCCCAAGTGTCTAGGACTGTGTGATGTATTATTATTATTATTATTATTATTATTATTATTATTATTATTATTATTATTATCATCATCATTATTTTATTGTATGACACAGCAAACAAGATAGATATGCTGGATTTCGTATCACAAAATCACAAGTCAAACACTTCCCAAGTGTCTAGGACTGTGTGATGTATTTTGCCTTTGTCCTGATGTCTTGCTCCTGGGCTGCAAGGATCAGGCCTTCTGTCTCCTTCTTCAGGGTTCCATTCGTGAGCCAGAGCCAGGTCTTCTTATCAGCTTTTCCTTCAATTTTGTCAAGGAACTTTCCATGCAATGTTTTGTTGTGCCAGCTGTCAGCTCTAGTTTGTAGTGCGGTTTTCTTGTACTGATTCTGCTCTAGTTTGTAGTGCGGTTTTCTTGTACTGATTCTGCTCTAGTTCGTAGTGCGGTTTTCTTGTACTGATTCTGCTCTAGTTCGTAGTGCGGTTTTCTTGTACTGATTCTGCTCTAGTTTGTAGTGCGGTTTTCTTGTACTGATTCTGCTCTAGTTCGTAGTGCGGTTTTCTTGTACTGATTCTGCTCTAGTTCGTAGTGCGGTTTTCTTGTACTGATTCTGCTCTAGTTTGTAGTGCAGTTTTCTTGTACTGGTTTTTTTGTCTGACGTGCTTTGAGGAGTTTCTGATTTTTGACTTCAATCAAAGCAGGTTCTTCACTTTGCTTTCCATCTTCTGCCAGGGCATGTTCTTCTTCTTTGACTGCTTGTTTTGCTTGTAAGAGTCCTCTGCCACCTGATCTTCTAGGCAGATATAGCCGGTCAACATCACTGCGAGGGTGAGTGAATGATGAATCATCATGAGGATTAGGATGTGGATGTGAATGTTTATATATTTATATATTTGTAGATGTTGATGATTATATATTTGTAGATGACGATGATGTTGACAACAATGTTGATGATTATATGTTTCTAAATGTAGATGAAGAGGAAGATGAGGATGTGGATGCGGATGTTGATGTAGATCTCCATCTCCATTACCATCCACAAAGGAGACTCAAAGCAGCTACCCCAAAGGCACCAATTTCGGCCTCATCTTGAGATGCTAAGCTGGGTCAGCCCTGGTCAGTATTTGGATGGGTAACTGCTAAGGAATATTTGGCGATAATTCAAGCGGAAGGACCTCTGAGTCTTCCTCGGCGAAGAAAACCCTTCTTTCCAGATCCTTTCTCCCCTCCCGCACGGTTTTGAAGAGCGTCTCGGGTGCTTTATTGTTGCTTTTATTGACTTTTATTGTGGCCGCAGGTTTTGTTGTCAGGAGCTAATAAAAACGGGGAAGACGGATGGTGGGCCGTAGAGATGCGTAAAACATCCCGAGGAGCGGCCCCGTCATTCTCAACAGCTCCGTTGGGCCGGATGAGTTATATCCTCTGCCGAGGATATTCTTTTTAGTGTACTTCCATCACCAAGCTACAGCACGAGCTATGGCTGTTCAAGAGGTGCCAAACTGGATTAATTAGACAGTGTAGATGCATCCTGAAAAACCAAGAGGATATGAGTTGGATATCTATCGCACTGAAATATTATTCGGTGGGATAGATATACGATTGAAAGTCCTGCTGGTCAGCTGTGAAAACTCTCCTGAGTTACACAGGAGAGAGAAAGATGGATTCTTCCATTTTCCTTATATAGCCACCTATAGGTCATCTGTAAGGGACACTTAAGGTGGATATCCATCCCGTTGAAATATTAACCTGGATATCCGTCCCACTGAAATATTATTTACGGCACAAAAATCCCACCCGGAAGAACATGAAACCAAACCAGTTTTCTGCGCAGAAATCCTATCCATTAGGCCTACAGAATGATTCACCCAGTTACCCTCTGGTATGTGAGAGCCCCTATATAAGTGGGCCAAAGAGAAGGTTCTGGTATTCTGTACAATAAAACCTGTTGGAATCTACCAGCGTGTGTCTTGGACGGGCCAGCCATAAAACCTCAATTACCCTCTGGTATGTGAGAGCCCCTATATAAGTGGGCCAAAGAGAAGGTTCTGGTATTCTGTACAATAAAACCTGTTGGAATCTACCAGCGTGTGTCTTGGACGGGCCAGCCATAAAACCTCAATTACCCTCTGGTATGTGAGAGCCCCTATATAAGTGGGCCAAAGAGAAGGTTCTGGTATTCTGTACAATAAAACCTGTTGGAATCTACCAGCGTGTGTCTTGGACGGGCCAGCCATAAAACCTCAATTACCCTCTGGTATGTGAGAGCCCCTATATAAGTGGGCTACAGAGAAGATTCTGGTATTCTGTACAATAAAAACCTGTTGGAATCTGCCCAGCGTGTGTCTTGGTGCTTTTTCTGGTGGAAGACTGACCCACAGCACAACTGGGAGGAGAGAACCTAACAATCTATCAAACCTCAATTACCCTCTGGTATGAAAGAGCCCCTATATAAGTGGGCCAAAGAGAAGGTTCTGGTATTCTGAACAATAAAACCTGTTGGAATCTACCAGCGTGTGTCTTGGTGCTTTTTCTGGTGGAAGACTGACCCACAGCACAACTGGAAGAAGGGAACCTAACAATCCACAAAACCTCAATTACCCTCTGATATGTGAGAGCCCTTATATAAATGGGCTACAGAGAAGATTCTGGTATTCTGAACAAGAAAACCTGTTGGAATCTACCAGCGTGTGTCTTGGTGCTTTCTTCTGGTGGAAGACTGACCCACAGCACAACTGGAAGAAGAGAATCTAACAATCCATAAAACCTCGATTACCCTCTGGTATGTGAGAGCCCCTATATGTGGGCCAAAGAGAAGGTTCTGGTGGAAATAGACAGACACTCGGACTGAATCACAGAGGAGAGAGAAAGATGGATTCTTTTGTGTTTCGGACATCCCGGGAAACCGATCCCGCTGGCCGTCTCCCGCCTCACCTTGCAGGTCCAGCTTGACCATCCCCACGTCGTCCTCCAGCTCGTTGGTGACCTCGCACTCGTAGCGGCCGTAGTCCTGGAGGGTGACGTTCCGGACGACCAGCGAGGCGTCTCCGGGGCCGTCGCCCTGCAGCGCCGTCCGGCCACGATAGCCCCCGAAGGCCCGGCGCTCCTTGCCCAGGGCCACGAAGACGTCCTCGAAGGAGAGCGGGTCCGAGACCTTGGTCCACTTCAGGCGGATCTCGTCCGGGTCGTGGGCCGAGGCGTCGTAGTGGAAGCGGCACGGGAGGACGATGGTGCCGCCCCGGTGGGTGACCACTTTGCCCGGCGCCGTCTGGACCACCACGGCACCACTGTCGTCCTCTACGCGAAGAAAGAACGAGACGTTGCCAGACCCACAACATGCATGAAAATATAACGTTGTACATAACTTAATGGACCCGGACCAAACTTGTCACTCACGAACCCATCATGATCTAAATTAAAATACCAGTACAGATTCGATTAAAAAGTATATATAAGGGCCTACCCTTCTGACCAGCAACCAGGGTTGAAAACAGCTCTTCCTCATTGTAACGAAGGGTGAATTTTTTAGTTTACAGATGTTATGTTTGATTGCGTTTTAAAAGGGTCAATATTTCATGAGTTCGTTGCCATGGAGAAGTGGGCGGAGCCAACTGCCGTTTTGGTGAAGTGCAGGTCTGAAAAAGCAGCGGTTAGTCTGTGTCCTGATGAGGTACAGGGAAGACTGATCCTCTGTTGAAGGGATCAGGGAGGCTCAAATGCTTATTTTTGAGTCAATTTAAACTAAGTTTGGTGACTTATTATAAGGTAGTCTGTGCCCTGATGAGGTACAGGGAAGACTGACCCTCAGTTGAAGGAATCAGCGAGGCTCAAATGCTTATTTTTGAGTCAATTTAAACTAAGTTTGGTGACTTATTTTAAGGTAGTCTGTGCCCTGATGAAGTACAGGGAAGACTGACCCTCAGTTGAAGGAATCAGGGAGGCTCAAATGCTTATTTTTGAGTCAATTTAAACTAAGTTTGGTGACTTATTATAAGGTAGTCTGTGCCCTGATGAGGTACAGGGAAGACTGACCCTCAGTTGAAGGAATCAGGGAGGCTCAAATGCTTATTTTTGAGTCAATTTAAACTAAGTTTGGTGACTTATTTTAAGGTAGTCTGTGCCCTGATGAGGTACAGGGAAGACTGACCCTCAGTTGAAGGAATCAGGGAGGCTCAAATGCTTATTTTTGAGTCAATTTAAAATAAGTTTGGTGACATTATTGAAAATTTGACTTTATTTTACTAGTTTTTTTATTGAAAGACATAGATGGGATGACTACGTCTTTTGTGGCCAAATTTGGTGTGATTGGGTCCAGTGGTTTTGTTGTTTACTCCATGGCAAAAACGCACATTATTGAAATTTGGACTTTATTTTTCTACGTTTTTTCGACTGAAAGACATAGAAGGGATGACTATGTCTTTTGTGGCCAAATTTGGTGTGATTTGGTTCAGCGGTTTTGTTGTTTCCTCAGTCCTACAAACGTACATTTATATATAAAGCCGTGCCCGGCCACGTGTCGTTGTGGCGTAGTTGCATGGTATGGGAAATAAAGTAACGAGAAGCAGACAGGCTTTGAAGATGCAAGGCTGTTCTGTGCTATTCAAGGAGGCCAACAGAGGATTCCCTCTAGGTCGGGAGCAGCCAGTCTTTGACGCTGCAAGGCTGTTCAGGGCTATTTCGGCATTGCGAAACCCTCCGAGCTTCGTCTCCGTTTGGAATCTGCTTTATAGGCCACGGAAGTTAATAATAGAGAGAAAAACCAAATTGCGGCATGACATCAGGGACTGAATCCAGGGCGAGCGAGGCCGGAAATTCCCGCCGCAAGGGCTCCCCCTGCTGTCGGCCTGCGAGTACTGCACAACGAACGGGAATTAAGTACAGTTGTTACGGTGGTATCGAACTGCGGTGTGGACGTACCGGAAACGTGCACGACTTTCTTCCGTCCCGTTTGGGATGACGCCGGCGAGCAGCTCAGCACGAAGACGGCAAGAATGTATAAACAAAGGGAAACACTGGCGGGAACCATCTAGGAGAGAACGGGGATACACGTTGAAAATCTGTTTCTCCTCCACCACGGACACCCCAGTGTTGCTTATTCTCGCCATTGGTGTGGGATTTGCATGACTACATCCACTGCTCTCCCATCACCCTTATCTACTCTTAAGGACAATTTCCTCCTAGATTTTGTTTCTCCTCCACCACAGACACCCCAGTGTTGCTTACTCTCGCCATTGGTGTGGGATTTGCATGACTACATCCACTGCCTCTCCCATCACCCTTACCGACTCTTAAGGACAATTTCCTCCTAGATTTCGTTTCTCCTCCACCACGGACACCCCAGTGTTGCTTACTCTCGCCATTGGTGTGGGATTTGCATGACTACATCCACTGCCTCTCCCATCACCCTTATCTACTCTTAAGGACAATTTCCTACTAGATTTTGTTTCTCCTCCACCACGGACACCCCAGTGTTGCTTACTCTCGCCATTGGTGTGGGATTTGCATGACTACATCCACTGCCTCTCCCATCACCCTTATCTACTCTTAAGGACAATTTCCTACTAGATTTTGTTTCTCCTCCACCACGGACACCCCAGTGTTGCTTACTCTCGCCATTGGTGTGGGATTTGCATGACTACATCCACTGCCTCTCCCATCACCCTTATCTACTCTTAAGGACAATTTCCTACTAGATTTTGTTTCTCCTCCACCACGGACACCCCAGTGTTGCTTACTCTTGCCATTGGTGTGGGATTTGCATGACTACATCCACTGCCTCTCCCATCACCCTTACCTACTCTTAAGGACAATTTCCTCCTAGATTTTGTTTCTCCTCCACCACGGACACCCCAGTGTTGCTTACTCTCGCCATTGGTGTGGGATTTGCATGACTACATCCACTGCTCTCCCATCACCCTTACCTATTCTTAAGGACAATTTCCTACTAGATTTTGTTTCTCCACCACCACGGACACCCCAGTGTTGCTTACTCTCGCCATTGGTGTGGGATTTGCATGACTACATCCACTGCTCTCCCATCACCCTTACCTACTCTTAAGGACAATTTCCTCCTAGATTTTGTTTCTCCTCCACCACAGACACCCCAGTGTTGCTTACTCTCGCCATTGGTGTGGGATTTGCATGACTACATCCACTGCCCTCCCATCACCCTTATCTACTCTTAAGGACAATTTCCTCCTAGATTTTGTTTCTCCTCCACCACGGACACCCCAGTGTTGCTTACTCTCGCCATTGGTGTGGGATTTGCATGACTACATCCACTGCCTCTCCCATCACCCTTATCTACTCTTAAGGACAATTTCCTCCTAGATTTTGTTTCTCCTCCACCACGGACACCCCAGTGTTGCTTACTCTCGCCATTGGTGTGGGATTTGCATGACTACATCCACTGCTCTCCCATCACCCTTACCTACTCTTAAGGACAATTTCCTCCTAGATTTTGTTTCTCCTCCACCACGGACACCCCAGTGTTGCTTACTCTCACCATTGGTGTGGGATTTGCATGACTACATCCACTGCTCTCCCATCACCCTTATCTACTCTTAAGGACAATTTCCTCCTAGATTTTGTTTCTCCTCCACCACGGACACCCCAGTGTTTCTGATTCTCCCCATTGGTGTGGAATTTGCATGACCCCGCCCACTGCCTCTCCCATCACCCTTACCTACTCTTAGGGACAATTTCATCCTAGATGTTCTGTTTATCCTCCACCACGGACACCCCAGTGTTCCTGACTCTCTCAATTTGTGTGGCATTTGCATGACTCCGCCCACTGCCTCTCTCTCATAACCCTTTCCTATGGCACACAACAAACATACAGGGACAATTTCCTCCTGGGTTTTTTGTATTTCCTCCACCACGGGCATCCCAGTGTTCCTGACGTCCAGAGCAAACTTGCCCAACATCACAAACTTTACGTCCTGATGGAGGGTGAACCTGGCATGTATGTATGTATGTGTATATATATATATAGACTAGCTGTGCCCGGCCACGCGTTGCTGTGGCAAAGTGGTGGTGGTATCGGTTAAAACTTGTTGTGGAATTTTTATTTGACGTTATTTGTATTTTTTTAAAATTAATTTTATTGTCACTTATCTTTTTTATTTATTATATTTTATTATTTTGTTGTATTATTTTTAGTCATTTTGTTATAGTATTTTATTGTATTAATTATTTTAGTGTTTTTTATAATTTTTTATTGTATTATTTGTAATTTTTTTATCATTATTTTATTAACACTGGGCTGAGTGGGTTGCTAGGAGACCAAGTGGGCGGAGCTTAGCCTTCTAACTGGCAGCAATTGGATAAAAACAATTATTCCTCTCCCTCTAATTAGGAATTTATTTTTCTTTTCTTTTTGTTGTATCAAACCTAGAGGCATGGATGAGGGGTTGTGATGTGTTTGATGTGTTTACTTTTGTTGATGTGTTTATATTGTTTGTTATATTGTTTATATTTATATTGATGTGTTATATTGTTTGACAATATAAGAATAACGTAATAATATACTATTATTTAATAATGATAATATAATAATAATAAATGATAATATAATAATAATAATAATAATAATAAACTTGATGTGTTTACTTTTGTTGTTTTGTGCGCTGCCGTGATGCCATCACTCTTTTATATATATAGATATTGCCCAGCCTGCCTCACAGGACTGTTGGATGAGAGCATAAAACCAAGGCATTATTATTATTATTATTATTATTATTATTATTATTATTATTATTATTATTATTAATTGCCTTTGTCCTGATGTCTTGCTCCTGGGCTGCAAGGATCAGGCCTTCTGTCTCCTTCTTCAGGGTCCCATTCGTGAGCCAGAGCCAGGTCTTCTCTTTATCAGCTTTTCCTTCCATTTTGTCAAGGAACTTTCCATGCAGTGTTTTGTTGTGCCAGCTGTCAGCTCTAGTTTGTAGTGCGGCTTTCTTGTACTGATTCTGCTCTAGTTTGTAGTGCGGCTTTCTTGTACTGATTCTGCTCTAGTTTGTAGTGCGGCTTTCTTGTACTGATTCTGCTCTAGTTTGTAGTGCGGTTTTCTTGTACTGATTCTGCTCTAGTTTGTAGTGCGGCTTTCTTGTACTGATTCTGCTCTAGTTTGTAGTGCGGCTTTCTTGTACTGATTCTGCTCTAGTTTGTAGTGCGGCTTTCTTGTACTGATTCTGCTCTAGTTTGTAGTGCGGCTTTCTTGTACTGTTTCTTTGTCTGCTGTGCTTTGAGGAGTTTCTGATTTTTGACTTCAATCAAAGCAGGTTCTTCACTTTGCTTGACATATTATTATTATTATTATTATTATTATTATTATTATTTCTATTGTTATGATGACATTATAATATGTGCAACGCTAATGAGGTCAGCAGAAGGGGAAAGTGGTAGCCAAGCCCAAGGATGCTCGGGGAAGCAGCATCCCGTTGCACCGCCAAGCCAAGACTCACCTTGGAAGAGCCGAAAACCCCCCGGCTGCAGGGAAGAAGGGCCGAAGTCGCCGGCCGGGAAGGCAGAGGAAAAGCCGGCGGTGCAGATGGTGCGGAGAATCCTTTTTCGGCAAAGTCAGCAAAGCAGCCGAGGATGAAGAAGCAGGAAGTTGGGCAGAGGATGATGAGGATGCGGCTGGTGGTGCCTGCAATGGGATCACAAGGTTGGGAAGCAAAGGCTTTAAAGGGGAATTAACCGATCCTAGAATGGGACCTCCAAAGGACATCCAGCCCAGCCCCATTCCGGACATAATCATAATATTTCACTATTATTTAGTAATAACAATAATAATAAATTTAAGTATTAATAATAATATAATGGCATTATTATAATAATTTAATGGCAATATAATAATAACGTAATAATATACAGTAGAGTCTCACTTATCCAATGTAAACGGGCCGGCAGAATGTTGGATAAGTGAATATGTTGGATAATAAGGAGAGATTAAGAAAAAGCCTATTAAACATCCAATTAGGTTATGATTTTACAAATGAAGCACCAAAACATCCTGTTAGACAACAAATTTGGCAGAACAAGTAGTTCTATACACAGTAATTCTATGTAGTAATTACTGCATTTACGAATTTAGCACCAAAATATCACGATGTATTGAAAACATTGACTACAAAAATGTGTTGGATAAACCAGAACGTTGGATAAGCGAGTGTTGGATAAGTGAGATTCTACTGTACTACTATTTAATAATGATAATATAATAATAATAAATTTAAGTATGAATAATAATAATAATATAATGGCATTATTATAATAATTTAATGGCAATATAATAATAACGTAATAATATACTACTATTTAATAATGATAATATAATAATAATAAATGTAAGTATTAATAATAATAATATAATGGCATTATTATAATAGTTTAATGGCAATATAATAATAACGTAATAATATACTACTATTGAATAATGATAATATAATAATAATAAATTTAAGTATTAATAATAATAATATAATGGCATTATTATAATAATTTAATGGCAATATAATAATAACGTAATAATATACTACTATTTAATAATGATAATATAATAATAATAAATGTAAGTATTAATAATAATAATATAATGGCATTATTATAATAGTTTAATGACAATATAAGAATAACGTAATAATATACTATTATTTAATAATGATAATATAATAATAATAAATTTAAGTATTAATAATAATAATAATATAATGGCATTATTATAGTTTAATGACAATATAAGAATAACGTAATAATATACTACTATTTAATAATGATAATATAATAATAATAAATTTAAGTATTAATAATAATAATAACATAATGGCATTATTATAGTTTAATGACAATATAATAATAACGTAATAATATACTATTATTTAATGATAATATAGTGATTTAATAACGATGATATAATGATTTAATAACGATAATGATTTAATAATGATAATAATGTAATAATATAATAATGATTTAATAATGATAATATGATATAACAATATGATTTAATAATGATAATATAATGATTTAATAATGATAATATAATGATTTAATAACGATAATATAATGATTTAATAATAATATAATGTAATAATGTTAATATAATGATTTAATAATGATAATATAATAATTTAATGATAATAATAAATTTTAATATTATTATAATTTCATAATTTAATAATGATAATATAATTTAATAATATAATAATTTAATGACAATAATTTAATAATGATAATATAATAATTATTTAATAATGATGGTGATTACATTTTATTATTATTATTATTATTATGTAATATTTAATATAATTTAATAATTTACGGCAAATCATTATTTTACCACAATTCAATAATGATGGTAAAATAAAAATTTAACAGCAATCCAATTACAATTCAATAATTTTATTATTACTATATTTAATGACTATCATCACCTGATAATTAAATAATAATGTAATGATGCTCATATTTATTATGGTTTGATAACATTTCATATTATTAAATTACCTGATAATAAAATAATAATTTAATGATGCTCATATTTATTATGGTTTGATAACATTTCATATTATTAAATCACCTGATAATAAAATAATAATTTAATGATGCTCATATTTATTATGGTTTGATAACATTTCATATTATTAAATCACCTGATAATAAAATAATAATTTTTCTCAATAATAACAATAAAATATATATATATAATAAAATAATAATTTAATGATGCTCATATTTATTACGGTTTGATAACATTTCATATTATTAAATCACCTGATAATAAAATAATAATTTTTTCTCAATAATAACAATAAAATATATATATATAATAAAATAATTATTTAATGATGCTCATATTTATTATGGTTTGATAACATTTCATATTATTAAATCACCTGATAATAAAATAATAATTTAATGATGCTCATATTTGATTACGATTTGATAACATTTCATATCATTAACATTGATGATAACTATATTTAATAACTATTATGATCTAAGAACAATAACATAATTAATGATATTTATTATAATTTAATATTTAATAATATTATTAAATAATAGTCATACTATTTTTATTCTATTCTATTCCTCATTATTTTATATCATTATTAATTAGAGTGAAATGGCCGAGAAAGGTCCTTTGAGATATTTCTGAATTTTTCATCGCGAAGGTCACGGCAGGAACTGCAATGCAGGACGGATTTGCAGCAGGAATTATTCCAAAGCCAAGAAAATGCCGAAAGCGGAGCCGAGTTCTAGAGTCACAGAACGGGAACCCCAAAGGCCATCCAGCCCAACCCCGTTTTCTTATCACTTCCAAATCCCATCTAGACGAAGGCGCAAACTCATATATAAACTGGTTTTAATACATTTGATTATTTAACTTAAAACAGTGGCTTCATTTCTTTGCTTGGTCAATGTTTGTTTGTTTGTTTGTTTGTTCCGCAAAGGCTCCGGAATAACTTGATGGATCGGCACCGAATTTGGTCCATATCTATCCGTCGTGATCTAACTTAAATAATGATGCTCTCCCCCAATAAATTTTGGGGAGAATAGGGTGCCAAAACCGATGGGAATATATGTATCAGATGCAACCACAAGGTGTCAGTAGAGAGCTGGAAAGGAATGTGTTTGTTTGTTTGTTTGTTCCGCAAAGGCTCCGGAATAACTTGATGGATCGGCACCGAATTTGGTCCATATCTATTCGTCGTGATCTAACTTAAATAATGATGCTAGGGTTGTCTGCTAAAAAAAATAAATTTTGGGGAGGATAGGGTGCCAAAACCGATGGGAATATATGTATCAGATGCAACCACAAGGTGTCAGTAGAGAGATGGAAAGGAATGTGTTTGTTTGTTTGTTTGTTTCGCAAAGGCGGCAAAATAACTTGACGGATCTGCACCGAATGTGGTACGTATCTATCCGTCGTGATTCAACTTAAATAATGACGCTGGGATTCCTATTAAATATCATTTTTTGGGAAGACAGGGTGCCAAAACCGATGGGAATATATGTATCAGATGCAACCACAAGGTGTCAGTAGAGAGATGGAAAGGAATGTGTTTGTTTGTTTGTTTTGCAAAAGCTCTGAAATAATTTGATGGATCGGCACCGAATTTGGTCCATATCTATCCGTCGTGATCTAACTTAAATAATGATGCTAGGGTCGTCTGCTAAAAAAAATAAATTTTGGGGAGGATAGGGTGCCAAAACCGATGGGAATATATGTATCAGATGCAACCACAAGGTGTCAGTAGAGAGCTGGAAAGGAATGTGTTTGTTTGTTTGTTTGTTTCGCAAAAGCTCCAAAATAACTTGATGGATCGGCACCGAATTTGGTCCATATCTATTCGTCGTGATCTAACTTAAATAATGATGCTAGGGTTGTCTGCTAAAAAAAAAAAATTTTTTGGGGAGAATAGGGTGCCAAAACCGATGGGAATATATGTATCAGATGCAACCACAAGGTGTCGGTATAGAGACAGAAAGGAATCTAGCTATGGATGTTTGTTTGTTCCACAAAAGCTCTAAAATAACTTGACGGATCCTCACTGAATGTGGTATGTATCTATTCGTCGTGATCTAACTTAAATAATGATGCTAGGGTTGTCTATGAAATAGATCAATTTTGGGAATAGGGCGCCAAAAACGATGGGAATGTATATATCAGATGCAACCACAAGGTGTCAGTAGAGAGATGGAAAGGAATGTGTGTTTGTTTGTTTGTTTGTTTGTTTGTTCTGCAAAAGCTCCGAAATAACTTGATGGATCTGCACCGAATGTGGTATGTATCTATCCGTCGTGATTCAACTTAAATAATGATGGTGGAGTTGTCTGCTAAAAAAAAATCAATTTTGGGGATAGGGCACTAAAACTGATGAAAATGTATATATCAGATGCAACCACAAGATGTCAGTAGAGAGATGGAAAAGAATATATGTCGATCTATATGTTTATTGGTTTGTTTGTTCCGCAAAGGCTCTGAGATAACTTGCTGGATATGGACTAAACGTGGTACGTACATATCCTTTGAGATTCAACTTAAATAATGATGCTGGGGTTGTCTACTAAAAATCATTTTTGGGGGTCGGTAGAGTGCCAAAACCAATGGGAATGTATATATCAGATGAACCCACAAGGTGTCAGCATAGAGATGGAAAGGAATGTGTGTCTATCTATGTGTTTGTTGGTTTGCTTGTTCCACAAAAGTGCTGAAATTACTTAACGGATCTGCACCAAACATCTCACATATATATCCTTCGTGGTTTAACTTAAATAATGATGCTGGGGTTGTCTACTAAAAATCAATTTTTGGGAGGACAGGGTGCCAAAACCGATGGGAATGTATATCTCAGATGCAACCACAAGGTGTCAGTATATAGATGGAAAGAAATATGTGTTTGTTGGTTTGTTTGTTCCACAAAGGCTCTGAAATAACTTCATAGATCTTCACCAAACATGGCACGTATATATCCTTCGTGATTCAACTTAAATAGTGATGGTGGGTTTCCACTAAAAAAAAAAAATCAATTTTGGGGAATAGGGCGCCAAAAATGATGGGAATGTATGTATCAGATGAAAAATAAATTTTGGGGAATAGGGTGCCAAAAACGATGGGAATGTATGTATCAGATGCAACCACAAGATGTCAGTATAGAGACAGAAAATGAGAATGGAAGAGGGCTAGAACGTTGGCCATTGAGATGTTCTAAAAGAGGGCCGGGCAAGGATGGAAGCGAGCTGGAGAAGGGGGAAAGCAGTCTTTTATGATGACACAACCCGAGTAATAATTCAGTTCTTAGAGGGTTGAGAGCATGGAATTGATGCGTGCGTTGTGGGAAGGCAGTGTGACGTAGTGGTTCGAAGATCGGACTCGGAGTCCCGGGTTCGAATCCCGGCTCGGTCTTGGGACGGCTAAGGCGAGCCCCGTTCTGAACGAATCTGACCAAGAAAACCCTCCATGCGAAAACGACGACGATCTCAAATCCCGCTCCACCTTTCAACCAGTTTCAAATCCCGCTGCGGAGTGCTCTTGGCAAAGACGTCAACCATCAACGACTAAGGTCATTGGGTCTTCTTGTCTTCGACCGAGGCGCGGCCGAAGAAGGCCGGGTTCTTCAGACATCGGTAGGCGAGAAAGTGGGGTCCCAAGGCGTAGATAACGTTGGAGAGCAGAGCCGTCCACCAAGCCGCTTCCGGCGTGCGATACGGAAAAGGGGTGCGCGGGTGGAGGGAACCCCCAATGTGGGAGAACTGGGCCTGGGAAACGAGAGAAAGATATATATATAATTTGTATCTGCAATCGAAAAAAAAAATCACGTTTCAAAACTCGTGTCGTGAGTGAAAATTCGTTACAATGACGAGAGCAACGAAATTTCGTTACGTGCTTGAGCAAGCGGGTTCGTTTCTCCCTTGTTGTTACAGCTATCGAGATGAAACTTGCTGTGATTGTACCACACCTTTCCCACTGTTAGCCCACCAAGTTTCAGAATGTTATGCTCATCCACTAATTTTTGGGGAATTTTTGAATTGTTTAGAAAAAATCACGAAATTTCGTTCCTTTTTTCGTTACGTGCTTGAGCAAGTGGGCTCGTTTCCCCCTTGTTTGTAGTGTTATCGGGATGAAACCTGCTACGATTGTGCCCCATCTTTCCCACTGTCAGCCCACCGAGTTTCGGAACGTTACGCTCATCCACTAATTTTTGGGGAATTTTTGAATTATTTACAAAAAATTATGAAATTTCATTCTTTTTTCGTTATGTGCTTGAGCAAGTGGGCTCGTTTCTCCCTTGTTGTTAGAGCTATCAGGTTGAAACTTGCTGTGATTGTGCCACACCTTTTCCACTGTCAGCCCACCAAGTTGCGGAATGTTACGCTCATCCACTAATTTTTGGGGAATTTTTTAATTATTTAGAAAAAATACGAAATTTCATTCCTTTTTTATGTGCTTAAGTGGCCTCGTTTCTCCCTCGTTGTTAGAGCTATCCGGATAAAACTTGCTGTAATTGTCCCACACCTCTCTCACTTTTAGCCCACCAAATTTCAGAACATTACGCCCATCCACTAATTTTTGGGGAATTTTTGAATTATTTGGGAAAAATTACGAAATTTCGTTCCTTTTTTTCGTTATGTGCTTGAGCAAGTGGGCTCGTTTCTCCCTTGTTTGTAGTGTTATCGGGATGAAACTTGCTAAGATTGTGCCCCATCTTTCCCACTGTTAGCCCACCAAGTTTCAGAATGTTACGCCCATCCACTAATTTTTGGGGAATTTTCAAATTATTTAGAAAAAATTACGAAATTTCGTTACTTTTTTGTTATGTGCTTGAGCTGACTAGTTTCTCCCTCATTTTTAAAGCTATCGGGATAAAACTTGCCGTGATTGTACCACACCCTTCCCACTGTTAGACCACCACATTTCAGAACGTTACACCCATCCACTAATTTTTGGGGAATTTCTGAATTATTTATGAAAAATTACGAAATTTCATTCCTTTTTTGTTACGTGATTAAGCGGGCTCGTTTCTTCCTCGTTGTTACAGCTACCGAGATGAAACTTGCTGTGATTGTACCACACCTTTCCCACTTTCAGTCATCCAAGTTTCGGAAAATTACGCTGCTCCACTAATTTATGGGAATTTTTTGAATTATTTGCAAACAATTTAAAAAATCACGAGAGTGTGATGCTGCAGCTATAAAGGCCAATACAATACTAGGCTGCATCCATAGGAATGTGATGCCTAGATCAAGGGAAGGTACAGTATTCTGGGTTTGAATCTCTCCGAAGCCAATAAATTCGGGAGATTTGGCAACCTCACCTGGGCAATGGCGCCGGCGCAAACCAAAGCACAATCTGGCATCCACGTGGAACCGGGGGAGAGTAAGCCGTAGATGCAGACGCAAAAATACGGCAGGCCGTAAAAGAGATACACCAGCATCTGGGGGAGAAGAAGGCAAAGGAGCGGTAACACAGGCAGCAAAGCCACGGAGTTAAATCAATAACACGATGTAACGTGTTTTTAAGGATCTCTGCTGGATCCCGGTCCCAGCCTAACCCCAAACATTCTTGGGAGGATTAAATTCGTCCAATTAATATAATGATAGAACCAATTAGGAAATAGTATTTATAGCTCAGGAACAAAAATAATATTACACAGTAACAATGATTATACATTTAAAATGTATTTTTAAGGATCTTAGCTAGATCCCGGTCCCAGCCTAAACCCAAACATTCCTGGGAGGATTAAATTCGTCCAATGAATATAATAATAGAACCAATTAGGAAATGACATTTATAGCCCAGGAATAAAAATATTACATAGTATAATAATGGCTATTAATGTATTTTCAAGGATCTTAGCTGGATCCCAGCCCCAGCCCAACCCCAAACATTCCTGGGAGGATTAAACTTGTCCAATGAATATAAAGATAGAACCGATTAGGAAATGACATTTATAGCCCAGGAACAAAAATCATGTTACATAGTGTAATAATTATTATATAGTTATAATATATTTTTAAGGATGTTAGCTGGATCCCGGCCCTAGCCCAAGCCCAAACATTCCTGGGAGGATTAAATTCGTCCAATGAATATAATGATAGAACCAATTAAGAAATAGTATTTATAGCCCAGGAACAAAAATAATATTACATAGTAACAATGATTATACATTTAAAACATATTTTTAAGGATCTTAGCTGGATCCCGGTCCCAGCCCAACCCTAAACATTCTTAGGAGTATTTTACTCGTTCAATGAATATAATGATAGAACTAATTAGGAAATGACATTTATAGCCCAGGAATAAAAATCATGTTACATAGTGTAATAATGACTAGTAATGTATTTTTAAGGATCTTAGCTAGATCCCGGTCCCAGCCTAACCCCAAACATTCCTGGGAGGATTAAACTCGTCCAATGAATATAATGATAGAACCAATTAGGAAATGACATTTATAACCCAGGAACAAAAATCATGTTACATAGTGTAATAATTATTATATAGATATAATATATTTTTAAGGATCTTAGCTGGATCCCGGTCCCAGCCCAACCCCAAACATTCTTAGGAGGATTTTACTCGTTCAATGAATATAATGATAGAACTAATTAGGAAATGACATTTATAGCCCAGGAACAAAAATCATGTTACATAGTGTAATAATTATTATATAGATATAATATATTTTAAAGGATCTTAGCTGGATCCGGCCCCAGCCTAACCCCAAACATTCTTGGGAGGATTAAATTCATCCAATGAATATAATGATAGAACCAATTTATAGCCCAGGAATAAAAATGATATTACATAGTATAATAATGACTATATGTTTATAACGTATTTTTATGAATCTTAGCTGGATCTCGGCCCCAGCCCAACCCCAAACATTCCTAGGAGGATTAAACCCATCCAATGAATATAATGGTCTCACACCCTTTATAGTTGATTTCGATGACAATATGGTCCGCTGACCAGACAAGAACGAGACATTCCTAGAGGTCGGAAGTAACAGCCATTTGTTTACATTCGTGGACTCACCTGGACTTTGGGGTAAGCCACGGGGTCCCGCAGGTAAGGCTCTTGCTGGTAGATGTAGTCGAAGCACGTCTCCCAGGGGCAATCCAGGACCACCTACGGAAAGAGGCATAGATAGAATATATCGAGACTAGCCAAGAAGGTTGAGAGTCCCCCGTCCGTGGCTATATTGCTCACCAGTCCTCGGAAAAGCGTGAAGGCCACGGCGAAAAGCAGAAAGGCCACCAATCCCAGATCGAGTGGGCGCTGGAGTAAGGTTTTGCCCTGCTCCCGGTCAATCTTTGCAGTGACGAGAAGAAAAAAAACAAGAAACGAGATTCTGAGATTCTTAAATTATGTTCTAGGAAGGTCTTGGAGGTACCACTCTAATCTACTCCTTTGTCATTTTAGGTGGGTCTACTCCATTGGGAAGGGTGTGAGGCCTGTTAGTGTTTTTGTTGATATGGAGTGAAATGTGTAATCCATTGTTGCTGTGATATGTATTTCGTTCCGACAAGCATTCCAGCAGTCCAGCGGTTAATTGCAGCAAGGCTTTGATTGATTGCTGGAAGGGCAAATGAACAAGGACTTCTGTTTGAGCTACCTGACAGGAAGATACACCACAGACTGTGGAATGCAGGAGGTGCTTCTGTGCACAGAGAGAACGGACTTTGAGAGAGACAGACATGCAACATGCATCCGGATAGTTTTGGAGTTTAGTATTGTAAATATTGTAAATAAAGCCTTCAGAGCCGCTGATTTTCAGCAGACATAAATCAACGAAGGTGTCGTGCTTTGTCGGTGCTGTTTTGCTGTTTGCAAAGTGGTCTGACGGGGTGAGCAGAGGTGGGAACTGGCTCATCCATCAAGTCGGGTTGGTGATTCCCTGACAAGGCCATTATCTTCATTGGATGAAGTTTAATCCTCCTAAGAATGTTTGGGGTTGGGCTGGGACCGGGATCCAGCTAAGATCCTTAAATATACATTAATAGTCATTATTACACTACGTAATATCATTTTTGTTCCTGGGCTATAAATGTCATTTCCTAATTGGTTCTATCTTGATATTAATTGGACGAGTTTAATCCTCCTAAGAATGTTTGGAGTTGGGCTGGGGCCGGGATCCAGCTAAAATCCTTAAATATACATTAATAGTCATTATTACACTATATAACATGATTTTTGTTTCTGAAGTATAAATACTATTTCCTAATTGGTTCTATCGTTATATTAATTGGACGAGTTTAATCCTCCTAAGAATGTTTGGGGTTGGGCTGGGGCCGGGATCCAGCTAAAATCCTTAAATATACATTAATAGTCATTATTACACTATATAACATGATTTTTGTTTCTGAAGTATAAATACTATTTCCTAATTGGTTCTATCGTTATATTAATTGGACGAGTTTAATCCTCCTAAGAATGTTTGGAGTTGAGCTGGGACCGGGATCCAGCTAAGATCCTTAAATATACATTAATAGTCATTATTACATTATATAACATGATTTTTGTTCCTGGGCCATAAATGTCATTTCCTAATTGGTTCTATCTTGATATTAATTGGACGAGTTTAATCCTCCTAAGAATGTTTGGGGTTGGGCTGGGACCGGGATCCAGCTGAGATCCTTAAATATATATTAATAGTCCTTAAATATATATTAAGATTAATATTTATTATTAATACATAATATATTAATTAATAAATATATATTAATATTAATATATATTAATAGTTATATAATAATATATAACATGATTTTTATTCCTGGGTTATAAATGTCATTTCCTAATTAGTTCTATCATTATATAAATTGGACGAGTTTAATCCTCCTAAGAATGTTTGGGGCTGGGCTGGGGCCGGGATCCAGTTGAGATCCTTATATTAATTATGTAATTAATAATGAATTATTATATTAATTAATACATATTTAATAATTAATTAATTAATAATAATTAATAAATAGTTAACCAATCTATCATCCACGACTCTTGGTCCTGCTGCCTGGGGACGATGGGACTTCCAAAGCCCAAAGTTTCCCCGTTCTATCGAGAGAGAGGACTGGTTGGACTCCAAGTTGTATGACCACATGTCCATTAGAACGGTATTTCTACACAATTTTTTAACGATGCTTTCTCTCGTCCGCGGTACCTGATCTGCTGTCAACAACGGCGGGTTCTTGGGCTGGGCGAAGATCCGCACGGCGGCCCAGATGGGGATGAGAAGGTAGGGGATGTTGAGCAGGAAGGCCGGGCGGATCTCCGAGCCGTATTTCCCTGCAAAGAGACGGCGCGACGGGGTTATCGGGTGGACGGCTTTTGGAGCTTCTGAACGTAGTCCAAGGAAGGAAAGACTCACCAATCGCGTTGCCCAGGAGGAAAACCACGAGGCTCATGGTGAGGGACCCGGCCCAGTAGAGGCCCACGTTTCGGTAGCTCTTCCTGGAGGGGAAAGTCAGGGTCAGATCCATTAGGAGGAACTCAACGAGGATCTGATGTCGTTCAGAGGCCGGTAGCCAATCCTTTCTATCCCTATACTGGCCTCTTGTGGCTGCATCTGAGCAGCCATATATGTCAAAAATAATTACGTTGCAGAAGAGATGCAAGACTGCATTGCATACATATATATCTAGACTAGTAGCTAATCCTTTCTATCTATATATACTGCCCTCTTGTGGCTGCATCTGAGCAGCCATAAATGTCAAAAACAAATACGTTGCAGAAGAGATGCAAGACTAAATTGCATACATATATATCTAGACTAGCAGCTAATCCTTTCTATCTATACTGCCTTCTTGTGGCTGCATCTGAGCACTGCATACATATATATCTAGACTAGTAGCTAATCCTTTCTATCTATACTGCCTTCTTGTGGCTGCATCTGAGCACTGCATACATGGAGGCCAGTAGCTAATCCTTTCTATCTATATATACTGCCCTCTTGTGGCTGCATCTGAGCACTGCATACATACATACATACCTAGAGGCCGGTAGCTAATCCTTTCTATTTATAAACTGCCCTCTTGTGGCTACGTCTGAGCTATCCATACATATATATCTAGACTAGTAGCTAATCCTTTCTATCTATATATACTGCCCTCTTGTGTCTGCATCTGAGCACTACATACATACATACCTAGATGCCGGTAGCTAATCCTTTCTATCCCTATACTGCCCTCTTGTGGCTGCGTCTCAGCAATGCATACATATATATTTAGACTAGTAGCTAATCCTTTCTATCTATATACTACCACTTGTAGTATTGTATACATACATACCTTGGAGCCAGTAAATAATCCTTTCTATCCATATATACCGCCCTCTTGTGGCTGCACCTGAGAACTGCATACATATACCTATTTATTTAATTTATATACCGCTCTTCTCCCCCAGGGGGACCCAGAGCTAATCCCCACCCCTCTCTCTCTATATATATATATATATATACATACACACTGCCCTCTTGTGGCTACATCTAAGCACTGCATGCATACATACTTAAGAGGCCAGTAGCTAATCCTTTCTATTTATATATATACTTCCCTCTTCTGGCTACATCTGAGTACTGCATACGTATACCTAGAGGATAGCAGCCAATCCTCTCTCTCTCTCTCTCTCTTGTGGCTACATCTGAGCATTGTATACATACATACCTTGAGGCCAGTAGCTAATCCTTTCTATCTCTATACCCATTTCTTCGTTCTTGGCCTCCTACTCCCAAACAGAGTTGCTTTTTAAGTTGAAACCCTACCAATATTTTAAGTTGAGCCATGAAGGGTCTGTGTAACCACATCTGGTCCAGATCCACCAAGCCGTGTAGGTGCCCTTGAGGCACAAACATACATACATACTTCCAAATACCTTTGATGGATGGCTATGATCATCGCGATATAGAGCCCGTAATGGACGACGGCGTCCCAGTAGCAAATCATGATCCCGTAGGCGGTGGTAAGGTACGGCTCGCCCTAAAAAGGGAAAAACATTGGAACGCGTTGAAGGGCATGCTTAACGGAACATGGGAGTTGTAGTCCTTCCCGAAAAGCACCGACACCCACCTCCCTCATGTAGAATCCTATAAAGTTGTCCATGTAGCCGTCCTCCTCCAAGGCGATGATGCCGTCGACCCCGGAAGAGAAGCAGAAAACCATAAAGACTGGAAGAAGGGAGAAAGCAAAGTAAGATGGGAAGACTCGATATACTCTCTCAATGTCTTCTTGTATCACTAGTATTATTTAAAGTAAGATGGGAAGACTCACTATACTCTCTCAATGTCTTCTTGTATCACTAGTATTATTTAAAGTAAAATGGGAAGACTCGAGATACTCTGTCAATGTCTTCTTGTATCACTAGTATTATTTAAAGTAAGATGGGAAGACTCGATATACTCTGTCAATGTCTTCTTGTATCACTAGTATTATTTAAAGTAAGATGGGAAGACTCGATATACTCTGTCAATGTCTTCTTGTATCACTAGTATTATTTAAAGTAAGATGGGAAGACTCGATATACTCTGTCAATTTCTTCTTCCATCTCTAGCTCACCGATCTCTATCTCTTCTATCTATCTCATCGATTACTTTTTTTTCTTTCTCTAAAGCGGGGTATAAATAAATATTATCATTTACATAATAAATATTATTATTTAAATAGTATTATTTAAAGTAAGATGGGAAGACTCTATATACTCTATCGATGTCTTTTTCCATCTCCAAAGACTCTATATACTCGATGTCTTTTTCCATCTCCAAAGACTCTATATACTCTATCGATGTCTTTTTCCACCTCTGAAGACTCTATATACTCTATCGATGTCTTTTTCCACCTCTGAAGACTCTATATACTCTATCGATGT
Organism: Anolis carolinensis; assembly: GCF_035594765.1. Classification (NCBI taxonomy): domain Eukaryota; kingdom Metazoa; phylum Chordata; class Lepidosauria; order Squamata; family Anolidae; genus Anolis; species Anolis carolinensis. Next base: position 32,057,836 of record NW_026943818.1, on the reverse strand, counting down.
CTTTTTCCACCTCTGAAGACTCTATATACTTTATCGATGTCTTTTTCCATCTCCGAAGACTCTATATACTCTATTGATGTCTTTTTCCATCTCCGAAGACTCTATATACTCTATCGATGTCTTTTTCCACCTCTGAAGACTCTATATACTTTATCGATGTCTTTTTCCATCTCCGAAGACTCTATATACTCTATCGATGTCTTTTTCCATCTCCGAAGACTCTATATACTCTATCGATGTCTCTTTCCATCTCCGAAGACTCTATATACTCTATCGATGTCTTTTTCCATCTCCGAAGACTCTATATACTCTATCGATGTCTCTTTCCATCTCCAAAGACTCTATATACTCTATCGATGTCTTTTTCCATCTCCGAAGACTCTATATACTCTATCGATGTCTCTTTCCATCTCCGAAGACTCTATATACTCTATCGATGTCTCTTTCCATCTCCGAAGACTCTATATACTCTATCGATGTCTTTTTCCATCTCCGAAGACTCTATATACTCTATCGATGTCTTTTTCCATCTCCGAAGACTCTATATACTCTATCGATGTCTCTTTCCATCTCCGAAGACTCTATATATTCTATCGATGTCTTTTTCCATCTCCGAAGACTCTATATACTCTATCGATGTCTTTTTCCATCTCCGAAGACTCTATATACTCTATCGATGTCTTTTTCCATCTCCGAAGACTCTATATACTCTATCGATGTCTTTTTCCATCTCCAAAGACTCTATATACTCGATGTCTTTTTCCATCTCCAAAGACTCTATATACTCTATCGGTCTTTTTCCACCTCTGAAGACTCTATATACTCTATCGGTCTTTTTCCACCTCTGAAGACTCTATATACTTTATCGATGTCTTTTTCCACCTCTGAAGACTCTATATACTCTATCGATGTCTTTTTCCACCTCTGAAGACTCTATATACTCTATCGATGTCTTTTTCCATCTCCAAAGACTCTATATACTCGATGTCTTTTTCCATCTCCAAAGACTCTATATACTCTATCGATGTCTTTTTCCATCTCCAAAGACTCTATATACTCGATGTCTTTTTCCATCTCCGAAGACTCTATATACTCTATCGATGTCTTTTTCCACCTCTGAAGACTCTATATACTCTATCGATGTCTCTTTCCATCTCCAAAGACTCTATATACTCTATCGATGTCTTTTTCCATCTCCGAAGACTCTATATACTCTATCGATGTCTCTTTCCATCTCCGAAGACTCTATATACTCTATCGATGTCTCTTTCCATCTCCGAAGACTCTATATACTCTATCGATGTCTTTTTCCATCTCCGAAGACTCTATATACTCTATCGATGTCTTTTTCCATCTCCGAAGACTCTATATACTCTATCGATGTCTCTTTCCATCTCCGAAGACTCTATATATTCTATCGATGTCTTTTTCCATCTCCGAAGACTCTATATACTCTATCGATGTCTTTTTCCATCTCCGAAGACTCTATATACTCTATCGATGTCTTTTTCCATCTCCGAAGACTCTATATACTCTATCGATGTCTTTTTCCATCTCCAAAGACTCTATATACTCGATGTCTTTTTCCATCTCCAAAGACTCTATATACTCTATCGGTCTTTTTCCACCTCTGAAGACTCTATATACTCTATCGGTCTTTTTCCACCTCTGAAGACTCTATATACTTTATCGATGTCTTTTTCCACCTCTGAAGACTCTATATACTCTATCGATGTCTTTTTCCACCTCTGAAGACTCTATATACTCTATCGATGTCTTTTTCCATCTCCAAAGACTCTATATACTCGATGTCTTTTTCCATCTCCAAAGACTCTATATACTCTATCGATGTCTTTTTCCACCTCTGAAGACTCTATATACTCTATCGATGTCTTTTTCCACCTCTGAAGACTCTATATACTCTATCGATGTCTTTTTCCACCTCTGAAGACTCTATATATTCTATCGATGTCTTTTTCCATCTCCGAAGACTCTATATACTCTATCGATGTCTTTTTCCATCTCCGAAGACTCTATATACTCTATCGATGTCTTTTTCCATCTCCGAAGACTCTATATACTCTATCGATGTCTTTTTCCACCTCTGAAGACTCTATATACTCTATCGATGTCTTTTTCCATCTCCGAAGACTCTATATATTCTATCGATGTCTTTTTCCATCTCCGAAGACTCTATATACTCTATCGATATCTTTTTCCACCTCCGAAGACTCTATATACTCTATCGATGTCTTTTTCCATCTCCGAAGACTCTATATATTCTATCGATGTCTTTTTCCATCTCCGAAGACTCTATATACTCTATCGATGTCTTTTTCCATCTCCGAAGACTCTATATACTCTATCGATGTCTTTTTCCATCTCCGAAGACTCTATATACTCTATCGATGTCTTTTTCCATCTCCGATGACTCTATATACTCTATCGATGTCTTTTTCCATCTCCGAAGACTCTATATACTCTATCGATGTCTTTTTCCATCTCCGATGACTCTATATACTCTATCGATGTCTTTTTCCATCTCCGATGACTCTATATACTCTATCGATGTCTTTTTCCATCTCCGATGACTCTATATACTCTATCGATGTCTTTTTCCATCTCCGAAGACTCTATATACTCTATCGATGTCTTTTTCCATCTCCGAAGACTCTATATACTCTATCGATGTCTTTTTCCATCTCCGAAGACTCTATATACTCTATCGATGTCTCTTTCCATCTCCGAAGACTCTATATACTCTATCGATGTCTTTTTCCATCTCCGAAGACTCTATATACTCTATCGATGTCTTTTTCCATCTCCGAAGACTCTATATACTCTATCGATGTCTTTTTCCATCTCCGATGACTCTATATACTCTATCGATGTCTTTTTCCATCTCCGATGACTCTATATACTCTATCGATGTCTTTTTCCATCTCCGATGACTCTATATACTCTATCGATGTCTTTTTCCATCTCCGAAGACTCTATATACTCTATCGATGTCTTTTTCCATCTCCGAAGACTCTATATACTCTATCGATGTCTTTTTCCATCTCCGATGACTCTATATACTCTATCGATGTCTTTTTCCATCTCCGATGACTCTATATACTCTATCGATGTCTTTTTCCATCTCCGATGACTCTATATACTCTATCGATGTCTTTTTCCATCTCCGAAGACTCTATATACTCTATCGATGTCTTTTTCCACCTCTGAAGACTCTATATACTCTATCGATGTCTTTTTCCATCTCCGAAGACTCTATATACTCTATCGATGTCTTTTTCCACCTCTGAAGACTCTATATACTCTATCGATGTCTTTTTCCATCTCCGAAGACTCTATATACTCTATCGATGTCTTTTTCCACCTCTATCTCTAACTTGTCTAGCTAACTATCTTATCTCTCTCTAGGTCTATCACCTCTCTGTAGTATTACCGTAGTAAAGTGGATCCTGCGAGTTGTTTGGGAGATAGACCACAGCAAAGAGGAACGCCAGGGTGGCAAAACCAGTCGCGGCAATGACCGAAGGGCTGGAGGGAGAGAGAAAAGTTACTTTTTGCGTAACTGTATATTAGGCATGTCCGATGGATGAAAAGAATGTTTCAATTCTCGTTTCTAAAGTAGGGGGCGCTGGCGCTTTGATATAGAATGTATTTCCGATTTTTTTCACCCAAATTTTTTTGATATTTCCGAAAATTCGTAATGTTTCTAAAATGGTGGGTGCGCATGCGCAATCGCTACACACCGGGCTTGTATGGCAATCTTCCATGTGGACGCAGAGGACATTAGCCCCCGCCTTTGCGTCCATCGTGGAAGCTTCTGATTGGCCGGGGACCAGCAGCCATGTTAGGCTGCGTTAAGCTCCCATTCAAGGTAGGTCGCAGAAACAATTTTTTAAAATTTTTTTTGAAATTTATATTTATATATATATATATTTAGCCCGGGGCTGTGGCGCAAATGGGAGAGCAATGAGTCACTGACCAGGAGGTCATAAGTTCGAGGCCCGCTCGGAGCTATGTTGTTCGTCTTTGTCCTGTGTTGAAAAGGCATTGAATGTTTGCCTAATATGTGTAATGTGATCCGCCCTGAGTCCCCTTCGGGGTGAGAAGGGCGGAATATAAATGATGTAAATAAAATAAATAAATATTTTTTAAAATGTTATGGGGGAAAAAAAATTAACGAATTATTAAGAGACAATTAGAGAATGGTTCAACAATGGTTCGAATTACATTGCTGGTTGCGCTGTGAGACAATGTCTCGGAATGTGTATCAAAAATCGAGAACAATCCGAAATAATTCCGATATACGATTCAAAACGATTTTTTGGACATGTCTACTATATATATAGTAGTATATCATAGTCTCGAGGCAAAGGGACCTCCTTCCCAATGTGTAAACATGGCTCTTTTCCAAGCTAAACCAGGTGTGGCTTTCTGGGATTTTAGAGGAATGAATCCAAAGTTCAGGTGACTTCATAGGAGGCAGGGTTCAATTTTGGCACCGAAACCGAGTCTCGTCCTGGCTCCATGTGTCAACGCAACATAATGCTATGAGTCCACGGGATGTGTAGTTTGGCTAAGGAGCTGGCATCAGAAGAGTGCAATGTTTACGCCACGGAAACAATCGCAAAGCAAGGGGATCGTGATTCTGTTCCAAAACAGCCCTAACGCAAAACAAGGGGGAAGGAAGCATTCGTTTTCCTTTCGATTTCCTTTCCTTCCTCCGCATTACATCTGGTGTGTGCCAATGGGTGTTCTTATTAATAATAATAATAATAATAATAATAATAATATAGAGGGATAGATCTGGAAATCTAAGCTGAGCCTGGGAGAGGAGTGCCTCTGCATTACATCTGGTGTGTGCCAATGGGTAATAATAATAATAATAATAATAATATATTAAGAATGATAGATATTCTGGGAATCTAAGCTGAGCCTGGGAGAGGAGTGCCTCCGCATTACATCTGGTGTGTGCCAATGGGTATTAATAATAATAATAATAATAATAATAATAATAATAATAATATATTAAGAATGATCGATATTCTGGGAATCGAAGCTGAGCCTGGGAGAGGAGTGCCTCCGCATTACATCTGATGTGTGCCAATGGGTGTCAATAATAATAATAATAATAATACCAACAACAACAACAACATATTAATAATGACAGCTTTTCTGGGAATCTAAGCTGAGCTTGGGAGAGGAGTGCCTCCACATTACATCTGGTGTGTGCCAATGGGTGTCAATACTAATAATAATAATAGTAATAGTAACAACAACAACAACAACAACATTTTAATAACGACAGCTTTTCTGGGAATCTAAGCTGAGCCTGGGAGAGGAGTGCCTCCGCATTACATTTGGTGTGTGCCAATGGGTGTCAATAATAATAATAATAATAATAATAATAATAATAATAATAAATTACTAACGATATACTCTGGGAATCTAACTGAGCCTGGGAGAGGAAAGCCTCCGCATTACATCTGGTGTGTGCCAATGGGTAGTAATAATATATATGGCCTTGCAGCTTCAAAGGAATCCTTTGTTGGGAGGTGTTAGCTGGCCCTAATTGTTTCCTGTCCGGAATCCCAACGAAGGGACACATGATAGAGATATATAGACCTGGTTCATGACAGACTGAGCCTGGGAGAGGAGTGCCTCTGCATTACATCTGATGTGTGCAAATGGGTATTAATAATATTAATAATAATAATATAATATTCAATATTAAATTAAATTAATATTTAATAAATTAATATTTAATAATAATTAAAATAATAAATTAAGCTACTCTGGGAATCGAAGCTGAGCCTGGGAGAGGAGTGCCTCCGCATTACATCTGGTATGTGTCAATGGATACTACTACTACTACTACTAATAATAATAATTTAATTAATATTTAATTAAATTAATATAATATTTAATAAATTACTATTTAATAATAATTAAAATAATACATTAAGCTACTCTGGGAATCGAAGCTGAGCCTGGGAGAGGAGTGCCTCCGCATTACATCTGGTATGTGTCAATGGATACTAATAATAATAATAATAATAATTTAATTAATATTTAATTAAATTAATATAATATTTAATAAATTACTATTTAACAATAATTAAAATAATAAATTAAGCTACTCTGGGCATCAAAGCTGAGCCTGGGAGATGAGTGCCTCTGCATTACATCTGGTATGTGTCAATGGATATTAATAATAATAATAATATAATTAATATTTAATTAAATTAAATTAATATTTAATAAATTACTATTTAACAATAATTAAAATAATAAATTAAGCTACTCTGGGAATCGAAGCTGAGCCTGGGAGAGGAGTGCCTCCACATTACATCTGGTATGTGTCAATGGATATTAATAATAATAATAATAATATTAAGAATTAATAATATAATAATATAATATAATTAATATTTAATAATAATTAAAATAATAAATTAAGCTACTCTGGGCATCGAAGCTGAGCCTGGGAGAGGAGTGCCTCCACATTACATCTGGTATGTGTCAATGGATATTAATAATAATAATAATAATATTAAGAATTAATAATATAATAATATAATATAATTAATATTTAATAATAATTAAAATAATAAATTAAGCTACTCTGGGCATCGAAGCTGAGCCTGGGAGAGGAGTGCCTCCACATTACATCTGGTATGTGTCAATGGATATTAATAATAATAATAATAATAATATTAAGAATTAATAATATAATAATATAATATAATTAATATTTAATAATAATTAAAATAATAAATTAAGCTACTCTGGGCATCAAAGCTGAGCCTGGGAGAGGAGTGCCTCCGCATTACATGTATTTCGAGGAGCAACCTGGGTGTTTCCCAACCCGGGTCAGGGGATTCAGACGTGGTGACTCACCTCTCCATGGCGGCGAGAGTGTTGCAGGTGTAGCAGAGCGGGAAGGCGAAGAAGTACAAGCCGACGGGAGCCCAAGCCGGGTGGAAGCGCATGGTTGCACAGGACAGGATGGGATAGAAAAGCTTCACCTCTGGCCAACTCTTGAAGATCTCCAACTCCGAGATTCTGATCGGAATCCACGACCCGAAGGATCTGCTCCACCGCGATGATGATCCAAAGGTCGGCCTCAACAAGTGGATTGCACAAGACCAATGCTTCTGGTCTCATGCTCGGAATGTGCAGATGTGCTCCAGAGGAGGGGTGGTGATTGACAGCTCTCTTAAAAGGGCAACACACCCCTCTGGGTGGGCCCCACGCCTGGATCCACATACGGCTTGTCGTCATAATTAACTCACAACAGGTTTTCAAAGAAGGGCCAGTCATACGTGAAAGCCTGTACATAAAGACCATAACATACACACACACATATATCTGTGTGTATGTGTGTGTATCTATATATATAAAAGAGTGATGGCATCGCGGCGACCCACAAAACAACAAAACTAATAATAAAAAACACTAAAAAATTAATACAATAAAATACTATAATAACAGAAAATAACTAAAAATAATACAAGAAAATAATAAAATATCTATATATATAAAAGAGTGATGGCATCGCGGCGACCCACAAAACAACAAAACTACAGTACCACCAGATAAATCCCTTTAAAACAAGACATACAATCATAAGCATAAAACAATAATAATAATAATAACAATAATACTAAACTTGATAAATACCATTAAAACAAGACATACAATCATAAGCATACACTAATAATAATAATAATAATAATAATAATAATAATAATAATAATAATACTTTATTTTTCTATCCCGCCTCCATCTCCCCGCAGGGACTCGGGGCAGCTAACATGGGGAGCAAGCCCAACAATATACAATAAAGTACCACCAGATAAATACTTTTAAAACAAGGCATACAATCATAAGCATAACATATAATAATCTATATATATATAAAAGAGTGATGGCATCGCGGCGACCCACAAAACAACAAAACTACAGGCCCCCCAACCTCGAAATTTGACGACACAACCCATCATCCACGCCTCTAGGTTGATACAACAAAAAGAAAAGAAAAATAAAGTCCTAATTAGAGAGAGAGGAATAATTGCTTTTATCCAATTGCTGCCAGTTAGAAGGCTAAGCTCCTCCAACTTGGTCTCCTAGCAACCCAATAAAAAATAATAAAAAACACTAAAAAATTAATACAATAAAATACTATAATAACAGAAAATAACTAAAAATAATACAAGAAAATAATAAAATATCTATATATATAAAAGAGTGATGGCATCACGGCGACCCACAAAACAACAAAACTACAGGCCCCCCAACCTCGAAATTTGACGACACAACCCATCATCCACGCCTCTAGGTTGATACAACAAAAAGAAAAGAAAAATAAAGTCCTAATTAGAGGGAGAGGAATAATTGCTTTTATCCAATTGCTGCCAGTTAGAAGGCTAAGCTCCTCCAACTTGGTTTCCTAGCAACCCAATAAAAAATAATAAAAAACACTAAAAAATAATTAAAAACACTAAAAAAATTAACACAATAAAATACCATAATAACAAAAAATAACTAAAAATTATACAAGAAAATAATAAAATATAATAAATAAAAAGATAACTTACAATAAAATTAATTAAAAAATACAAATAACATCAAATAAAAATTACACAACAATTTTTAACCAATACCACCACCACTTTGCCACAGCAACGCATGGCCGGGCACAGCTAGTATATATATATGTTTCTATATATTTATGTATATATATATATTTATTAGGCATGTCCGATCGATGAAAAAAATGTTTCAATTCTCATTTCGATATAGAAAGTATTTCCGATTTTTTTCACCCAAAAATTTCGGATGTTTCCGAAAATTCGTAAGGATTCTAAATGTTTCTAAAATGGCGGACGCGCATGCGCAATCGCCAAAAAAAGAGGAGCTATCCTCATCAACCCTAGCCCCCACCTTTGCGTCCATCATGGAAGCTTCTGATTGGCCGGGGAGCGGCAGCCATGTTAGGCAGCGCTAAGCTCCCATTTAAGGTAGGTTGCAGAAACGAAAAAAAAATTACAAATATTTTTACAAATATTTTTTAAAAATTTTGGGGGGGGGGGGGGAAATAACGAAACATTAAGAGACAATTAGAGAATGGGCCAACAATGGTTTGAAATACATTGCTGGTTGTGGTCTCGGAATGCGTCTCAAAAAGCGAGAACAATCCGAAATAATTCCGATATACGATTCAAAACGATTTTTTTGGACATGTCTAATATTTATCTACATCCATGTATATGTATACAGTAGAGTCTCACTTATCCAACACTCGCTTATCCAACGTTCTGGATTATCCAACGCATTTTTGTAGTCAATGTTTTCAATACATCGTGATATTTTGGTGCTAAATTCGTAAATACAGTAATTACTACCTAGCATTACTGCGTATTGAACTACTTTTTCTGCCAAATTTGTTGTCTAACATGATGTTTTGGTGCTTAATTTGTAAAATCACAACCTAATTTGATGTTTAATAGGCTTTTCCTTGATGCCTCCTTATTATCCAACATAATCGCTTATCCAACATTCTGCCAGCCCGTTTATGTTGGATAAGTGAGACTCTACTGTATATCTATATATCTCTATATATGTGTGTATCTATATATATATATATAAATATCTATATCTCTATATATCTTTATCTATGTATATCTATATTAATATATCTCTATATATGTATATCTATATATATGTATATATCTATATATATGAATATCTATCTCTATATCTATGTATATGTATATATCTATATATTTCTACATATATATATGCATATCTATATCTCTATATATCTTTATCTATGTATATCTATATTAATATATCTATATATGTATATCTATCTATATCTATATACATGTATATATCTATATATATGAATATCTATCTCTATATGTATGTATATCTATATGTATATATCTATATATTTCTACATATATATATATGCATATCTATATCTCTATATATCTTTATCTATGTGTATCTATATTAATATATCTCTATATATGTATATCTATATCTATGTATATATCTATATATATGAATATCTATCTCTATATGTATATCTATATGTATATATCTATATATTTCTACATATATATATATATGCATATCTATATCTCTATACATCTTTATCTATGTATATCTATATTAATATATCTCTATATATGTATATCTATATATATGAATATCTATCTCTATATGTATGTATATCTATATGTATATATCTATATATTTCTACATATATATATATGCATATCTATATCTCTATATATCTTTATCTATGTGTATCTATATTAATATATCTCTATATATGTATATCTATATCTATGTATATATCTATATATATGAATATCTATCTCTATATGTATATCTATATGTATATATCTATATATTTCTACATATATATATATATGCATATCTATATCTCTATATATCTTTATCTATGTATATCTATATTAATATATCTCTATATATGTATATCTATATATATGAATATCTATCTCTATATGTATGTATATCTATGTATATATCTATATATTTCTACATATATATATATATATGCATATCTATATCAATATATATCTTTATCTATGTATATCTATATGTATATATCTATATATTTCTACATATATATATATGCATATCTATATCTCTATATATCTTTATCTATGTATATCTATATTAATATATCTCTATATATGTATATCTATCTATATCTATATATATATGAATATCTATCTCTATATCTATATGTATATATCTATATATTTCTACATATATATATATATATATGCATATCTATATCTCCATATATCTTTATCTATATTAATATATCTCTATATATGTATATCTATCTATATATATATGAATATCTATCTCTATATCTATGTATATCTATATGTATATATCTATATATTTCTACATATATATATATATGCATATCTATATCTCTATATCTGTATATCTATCTATATCTATATATATGTATATATATATATATATATATATATATATATATATATATATGAATATCTCTATATACCTATTTATATCTTTATGTATATCTACATTAATATATATATCTATATCTATGAATATCTATATCTCTATGTATATCTATATATATGTATATATATCTATGCATAACTATCTCTCTCTATATGTATATCTACATGTACATATCTATACATCTATTTATATCTTTATATATTTATATATCTCTATATTAATATCTATCTATATGTATATCTATCCATACTGATATTTATATATCTATATATATGTATATCTATTTATATCTATTTCACTATATATATATCTATACATCTATTTATATCTTTATATATCTATATATCACTATATATTTATATATCTCTACATATCTATATATATGCACACACATATATGTCTATGTATATCTATATATCTCTGTATCTATTTATATCTTTATATATCTATGTATGGATATTTATATCTATATATCTATATATATTTAAGGAATACCATCCTGCCCACCACCTAAGGGAAGCCTTTCATTTGCAGCCAATTTCATCCTAGATTTTCTGTCTGAAAAAGAAAACCCATCCAATATTTAATGATATAATGATATATAATAATATTATACTATACTAATATTATAATACATTGTATATACATGTAATATTAATAATAATATTATGATGTAATACAATGTAATAATTATTATAATTCACTATTATAATTGTATATTTATATTACATGCAATATTACTAATAATATTGCGATATAGTTGTATAATATAATATATTGTATGTATATATACTTGTAAACCGCCCTGAGTCCCCTTCGGGGTGAGAAGGGCGGGATATAAATGTCGCAAATAAATAAATAAATAAAAATAAATATTAATATTAAATAATAATAATAATAATAAAATTGTTATTATTTATTGTAATAAATCTCATCGTCTGAAAAAGAAAATCCACCCGACAGTCAGCGTTGTTTCTATTCGCTTTATTAAGTTCTTCCAAAGCCAAAAAAAAAACAAAACATTAACTCTAACCATCATTCTTTGAAACAAACCCCCCCCAAAACAAACAAGCGGATACATGCCAAAAATAATAATAATAATAATATGTGAAATTGGTACAATTTGGGGGCGAAACGAGTGGAGTCCGGCTTCGGCGGGGCGTTGGATCCGCTCCGGGTTTTCCCGTGTCGTGATTTCTTCCAAATTCTTACATTTTGAGCCTCAAAACGGGGGGGGTAAAGGATGGACTACTACTTGCGCTGCCTTTGGGGTCTTGCCCTTGAAGACTATCCTCTCATAGAATTGTGTTTTGTAGGGAAACGGATGAGAAACGTTCCCGTGTTTCGGGTCCGTCTTCGCCGGGAAACTAAACGGATCGGATCCTAAAAAATAATAACAAACAAGAGGGGATTTCCAAGCAAAAAGGTCGGGTGGATCGACGTTGTTTAGGACAGTAAACAAACAAACCAGGGCTCCGTTGTCGGACGGATCAGTAGTACGGACGCCGGGGGTTGTTCTGGAAGAAAAAGATAACAATCGGTTTCGTGCAAGTCCGTACGTGCTCAGAGGGCAGATCAATGCCAACGGGAGACGGACAGATCTTATCTGCCTCCTCCGTCGAGCATCAATCAAGGCGAGGCCTCGTATTTATTTATTTCATCTTGACGCAAGGGTGGCTCACCCGTCACCACGTTTCTTCGAGTGGTCAGCGGTGAAATTCGCACATAATAGGAAATATCGTACGTGCAATTTCACAGAGACCACGATGAAGAATACGGCACATATTTATTATTATTATTATTATTATTAAATTCACACATCTCTGACTACACAAGCCCAGGAAATATATGTGCCATTTCACAGAGACCATGATGAAGAATACGGCTAATATTTATTATTATTATTATTATTATTATTATTATTATTATTATTATTAAATTCACACATCTCTGACTACACAAGCCCAGGAAATATATGTGCCATTTCACAGAGACCATGATGAAGAATACGGCTAATATTTATTATTATTATCATTATTATTACAGTAGAGTCTCACTAATCCAAGCCTCTGGATCAGGGGTCCTCAAACTTTTTAAGCTGAGGGCCGGTCCACAATCCTTCAGCACCGGAAATATATGTGCGATTTCAAAGAGACCATGATGAAGAATACGGCTCATATTTATCATTATTATTATTATTATAATTATTATTATTAAATTCGCACATCTCTGATTATATCATAGGAAATACCATATGTGCAATTTCACAGAGACCACGATGAAGAATATGGCTAATATTTATTATTTTCATTATTATTATTATTATTATTATTATTATTATTATTATTATTATTATTAAATTCGCACATCTCTGACTACACAAGCGCAGGAAACACCTTAAGAGCAATTTCACAGAGACCACGATGAAGATTATGGCTCATTTTTATTATTTTCATTATTATTATTATCTCTGACTACACAAGCGCAGGAAATATATGTGCGATTTCACAGAGACCATGATGAACAATATGGCTAGTATTTATTATTTTCATTATTATTATTATTATTAAATTCGCACATCTCTGACTACACAAGCCCAGGAAATATATGTGCCATTTCACAGAGACCATGATGAAGAATACGGCTCATATTTATTATTATTATCATTATTATTACAGTAGAGTCTCACTAATCCAAGCCTCTGGATCAGGGGTCCTCAAACTTTTTAAGCTGAGGGCCGGTCCACAATCCTTCAGCCTGTTGAAGGGCCGGATTATCATTTGAAAAAAATACAAACAAATTCCGATGCACACTGCATATGTCTTATTTGTAGTGCAAAAACAACAACAACAACAACAACAACAAAAGAACAATACAATATTTAAAATTAAAAACAATTTTAACCAACATACATTTATCAGGATTTCAATGGGAAATGTGGTCCTGCTTCTGGCCAATGAGATAGTCAAGTTAATTAGGGTTGTTGTTGTTGTTGTTGTTGTTGTTGTTGTGTGCCTTCAAGTCATTTCAGACTTTGGGTGAGCCTAAGTCTAAAATTTATTTATTTATTTATTTATTATTTACTGCATTTATTTACTACATTTGTATCACACCCTTCTCACCCCAAAGGGGACTCAGAGTGGCTTACAAATTATATGTACATACAATACATTATATTATTAGCATAGCACAATATTAGCATTATATATTACTATATTGAACTGTACCACTATACTGTAATATTATTAGTAATATTATATGTAATATAGAATATATAATTAATATTATTATATGGTATTATTATTAGTGTTATATTGTATTACATTATAATATTACTATCAATATTATATGTATATACAATATATTATATTATAAAACTGAGGGCGGGGGCCAGGTCAATGACCTCGGAGGGCCGCATCCGGCCCCCGGGCCTTAGTTTGGGGACCCCTGCTCTGGATAATCCAAGCCATTTATGTAGTCGATGTTTTCAATATATCGTGATATTTTGGTGCTAAATTCGTAAATACAGTCATTACAACATAACATTACTATGTATTGAACTACTTTTTCTGTCAAATTTGTTGTAAAACATGATGTTTTGGTGCTTAACTTGTAAAATCATAACCTAATTTGATGTTTAATAGGCTTTTCCTTAATCCCTCCTTATTATCCAAGATATTCGCTTATCCAAGCTTCTGCCAGCCCGTTTAGCTTGGATAAGTGAGACTCTACTGTATTCACACATCTGATTATCATATCATAGGAAATACCATATGTGCAATTTCACAGAGACCACGATGAACAATATGGCTCATATTTATTATTATTATTATTATTATTATTATTATTATTATTATTATTATTATTATTATTAAATTCGCACATCTCTGACTACACAAGCACCGGAAATATATGTGCGATTTCACAGAGACCACGATGAAGAATACGGCTCATATTTATTATTAATATTATTATTATTATTATTATTATTATTATTATTATTATTATTATTAAATTCGCACATCTCTGCCTACACAAGCACCGGAAATATATGTGCGATTTCACAGAGACCATGATGAAGAATACGGCTCATATTTATTATTAATATTATTATTAAATTCGCACATCTCTGACTACACAAGCACCGGAAATATATGTGCGATTTCACAGAGACCATGATGAAGAATACGGCTCATATTTATTATTAATATTATTATTAAATTCACACATCTGATTATCATATCATAAGAAATACCATATGTGCAATTTCACAGAGACCACGATGAACAATATGGCTCATATTTATTATTATTATTATTATTATTATTATTATTATTATTATTATTATTATTATTAAATTCGCACATCTCTGACTACACAAGCACCGGAAATATATGTGCGATTTCACAGAGACCATGATGAAGAATACGGCTCATATTTATTATTAATATTATTATTAAATTCACACATCTGATTATCATATCATAGGAAATACCATATGTGCAATTTCACAGAGACCACGATGAACAATATGGCTCATATTTATTATTATTATTATTATTATTATTATTATAATTATTATTATTAAATTCGCACATCTCTGACTACACAAGCACCGGAAATATATGTGCGATTTCACAGAGACCATGATGAAGAATACGGCTCATATTTATTATTAATATTATTATTAAATTCACACATCTGATTATCATATCATAGGAAATACCATATGTGCAATTTCACAGAGACCACGATGAACAATATGGCTCATATTTATTATTATTATTATTATTATTATTATTATTATTATTATTATTATATTCGCACATCTCTGACTACACAAGCACCGGAAATATATGTGCGATTTCACAGAGACCATGATGAAGAATACGGCTCATATTTATTATTAATATTATTATTAAATTCACACATCTGATTATCATATCATAGGAAATACCATATGTGCAATTTCACAGAGACCACGATGAACAATATGGCTCATATTTATTATTATTATTATTATTATTATTATTATTATTATTATTATTATATTCGCACATCTCTGACTACACAAGCACCGGAAATATATGTGCGATTTCACAGAGACCATGATGAAGAATACGGCTCATATTTATTATTAATATTATTATTAAATTCACACATCTGATTATCATATCATAGGAAATACCATATGTGCAATTTCACAGAGACCACGATGAACAATATGGCTCATATTTATTATTATTATTATTATTATTATTATTATTATTATTATTATTATATTCGCACATCTCTGACTACACAAGCACCGGAAATATATGTGCGATTTCACAGAGACCATGATGAAGAATACGGCTCATATTTATTATTAATATTATTATTAAATTCACACATCTCTGACTACACAAGCACCGGAAATATATGTGCGATTTCAAAGAGACCATGATGAAGAATACGGCTCATATTTATCATTATTATTATTATTATAATTATTATTATTAAATTCGCACATCTCTGATTATATCATAGGAAATACCATATGTGCAATTTCACAGAGACCACGATGAAGAATATGGCTAATATTTATTATTTTCATTATTATTATTATTATTATTATTATTACTTTTATTATTATTATTATTATTAAATTCGCACATCTCTGACTACACAAGCGCAGGAAACACCTTAAGAGCAATTTCACAGAGACCACGATGAAGAATATGGCTCATTTTTATTATTTTCATTATTATTATTATCTCTGACTACACAAGCGCAGGAGATATATGTGCGATTTCACAGTGACCATGATGAACAATATGGCTAGTATTTATTATTTTCATTATTATTATTATTATTAAATTCGCACATCTCTGACTACACAAGCACAGGAAATACATACGTGCGATTTCAAAGAGACCATGATGAAGAATATGGCTAATATTTATTATTATTATTAATAATATTAAATTCACACATCTCTGATTATCATATCATAGGAAATACCATACGTGCAATTTCACAGAGACCACGATTAAGAAAAAGGCTATTATTATTATTATTATATGCTGGATTTCATATTATTATTATGATGTTGTAATTATAATGTAATATGATAAAATAATAATAAATAATAATAATTTAATAAATAATAATAATAATAATAATAATAATAACAACAACAACAATAATAATAATAATTACGTTATTATGAAGCATTTGGGGCTTGCAAAAATATTAATTTCTACCAGAATGCGGGAAACTCTCACCAGCGGGTTGGGCCGGAACCGGTAGGCCAGCATCATCCTCTTGCGGAAGGCCTCGTACTCGTCGTCCTCTTTACTCAAGTCGGCCGGGCGGTCGATCCCGAACCCGGCGCCGTCCACGGCGGTCACTCCCCTGTTTCGGGGAAATTAATCTATTATTATTAAAAGTAAGATGGGAAGACTCCATATACTCTGTCAATGTCTTCTTCCATCTCTAGCTCACCGATCTCTCTCTCTCGTATCTATCTCATCAATTACTTTCTTTTCTTTCTCTAAAGCGGGATATAAATATAAATATTTAAATATTATTATTTAAAGTAAGATGGGAAGACTCGATATACTCTGTCAATGTCTTCTTCCATCTCCAGCTCACCGATCTCTATCTCTCGTATCTATCTCATCAATTACTTTCTCTAAAGCGGGGTATAAATATAATGATTTAAATAATAAATATTATTATTTAAAGTAAGATGGGAAGACTCTATATACTCTATCGATGTCTCTTTCCATCTCCGAAGACTCTATATACTCTATTGATGTCTTTTTCCATCTCTATCTCTGTCTCGTCTAGCTATTAGACATGTCCAAAAAATCGTTTTGAATCGTATATCGGAATTATTTCGGATTGTTCTCGCTTTTTGATATGCATTCCGAGACATTGTCTCACAGCGCAACCAGCAATGTCATTCGAACCATTGTTGGCCCATTCTCTAATTGTCTCTTAATATTTTGTTAATTTCCCCCCCGCAAAAAAAAAATTTTAAAATAAATTTTTTAAAATATATTTTTTAAAAAATTGTTTCTTCAACCTACCTTGAATGGGAGCTTAGCGCAGCCTAACATGGCTGCTGCTCCCCAGCCAATCAGAAGCTTCCGCGATGGACGCAAAGGTGGGGGCTAACGTCCTCTGCGTCCACATGGAAGATTTCCATACAAGCCCGGTGTGTAGCGATTGCGCAGGCGCGTCCGCCATTTTAGAAACATTTAGAATCATTACGAATTTTCGGAAATATCCAAAATTTTTGGGTGAAAAAAATCGGAAATACTTTCTATATCGAAGCGCCAGCGCCCCCTACTTTAGAAACGAGAATTGAAACATTTTTTTCATCGATCGGACATGCCTACTAGCTATCTATCTTATCTCTCTCTAGGTCTATCACCTCTCTGTAGTATTACCGTAGTAAAGCGGATCTTTACACGCACGTACTTGTTGACGGGGGCCTTGATGCCCTGCCCGTCGCTGCCCAGGCCGTCCCCCTCCTTCCAGCCCATCTTCATCAGCATCTGGTAGCCAATGTTCTCCACCGTCAGCTTGAACTCCTTGTACTCCGAGTAGTCCGGCTCGCGGCCCTCCTGCAAAAAAGGGAGAAGACAGCGTTTGTCAATAACAGAAAGAGATTGCAACTTTCAAAGTAAATAATAATAATAATAATGATGATAATAGTGTTTCTGGAGTCTAACGACAACTTTCAAAGAATCTAATAATAATAATAATAATAATAATAATAATAATAATAATAATAATAGGGATGATGATGTTTCTGGAGTTGAACAACAACTTTCAAAGAATCTAATAATAATAATAATAATAATAATAATAATAATAATAATAATAATAATAATAGTGTTTCTGGAGTCGAATGGCAACTTTCAAAGGAAATAATAATAATAGTGTTTCTGGTGTTGAATGGCAACTTTCAAAGGAAATAATAATAATAGTGTTTCTGGAGTTGAATGGCAACTTTCGAAGGATCTAATAATAATAGTGTTTCTGGAGTTGAATGGCAACTTTCAAAGGAAATAATAATAATAGTGTTTCTGGAGTTGAATGACAACTTTCGAAGGATCTAATAATAATAGTGTTTCTGGAGTTGAATGGCAACTTTCAAAGGAAATAATAATAATAGTGTTTCTGGAGTTGAATGACAACTTTCGAAGGATCTAATAATAATAATAATAATAATAATAATAGTGATGATGATGTTTCTGGAGTTGAACAACAACTTTCAAAGAATCTAACAATAATAACAATAATAATAATAATGTTTCTGGAGTCGAACGGCAACTTTCAAAGGAAATAATAATAATAATAGTGTTTCTGGAGTTGAATGACAACTTTTGAAGGATCTAATAATAATAATAATAATAATAATAGTGTTTCTGGAGTCAAACGACAACTTTCAAAGAATATAATAATAATAATAATAATAATAATAATAATAATAATAGTGTTTCTAGAGTCAAATGACGACTTTCAAAGGAAATAATAATAATAATAATAATAATAATAGCATTTCTGGAGTCAAACAACAACTTTCAAAGGATGTAATAATAATAATGATGATGTTTCTGGAGTCAAATGACGACTTTCAAAGGATCTAATAATAATGATGATGATGTTTCTAGAGTTGAACGACGACTTTCAAAGGATCTAATAATAATGATGATGATGTTTCTAGAGTTGAACTACGACTTTCGAATGATCTAATAATAATAATAATAATAATAATAATAATAATAATAATAATGGTGTTTCTGGAGTCGAATGGCAACTTTCAAAGGAAATAATAATAATAATAATAATAGTGTTCCTTGAGTCGAACAATGACTTTGAAAGGCTCCAGTAATAATGATAATAATAATAATAATAATAAATAGTAAGGACCATCCAATGAAACAGGAAATAACACTT
The DNA here is from genome assembly GCF_035594765.1 of Anolis carolinensis. Classification (NCBI taxonomy): domain Eukaryota; kingdom Metazoa; phylum Chordata; class Lepidosauria; order Squamata; family Anolidae; genus Anolis; species Anolis carolinensis. The sequence continues at coordinate 32,037,823 of NW_026943818.1, read as the reverse complement.
TCGAGCCAGGAACAGAACAGAATTTTGTGACATAGTGTTAGGGTTCGATTGTGCGAATCTGGCGTCTACATCTCCTTTGAACAGATGCCATTTGTTTTTTAACTGAAGTTATGTTTCGTATTTCAATATTGTTGTTTGTCCCGGCCTCGGTAAGCACAATATTATGATCCCAATGAAGGCGGTGGTTTTGGATGGCATTCCAGTTATTTGGGAGCCGGGCCCTGCCTTTGCTCCAGGGCTTTGTTTATATATATGGAGTCCCTTTTTCTCAAAGCCTGAGTCTAAACACCTGGGCCTGGTAAATCTCTTATTATTATTATTATTATTATTATTATTATTATTATTAAATTCGCACATCTCTGACTACACAAGCGCAGGAAATATATGTGCGATTTCACAGAGCCCATGATGAAGAATACGGCTCATATTTATTATTATTATTATTACTAAATTCACACATCTCTGATTATCATATCACAGGAAATACCATACGTGCGATTTCACAGAGCCCATGATGAAGAATACAGCTAATATTTATTATTATTATTATTATTATTATTATTATTATTATTATTATTATTAAATTCGCACATCTCTGACTACACAAGCGCAGGAAATATATGTGCGATTTCACAGAGCCCATGATGAAGAATACAGCTAATATTTATTATTATTATTATTATTATTATTATTATTATTATTATTATTAAATTCGCACATCTCTGACTACACAAGCGCAGGAAATATATGTGCGATTTCACAGAGACCATGATGAAGAAACGCCTAATATTTATTATTATTATTATTATTATTATTATTATTATTAAATTCGCACATCTCTGACTACACAAGCGCAGGAAATATATGTGCGATTTCACAGAGACCATGATGAAGAATACAGCTAATATTTATTATTATTATTATTATTATTATTATTAAATTCGCACATCTCTGACTACACAAGCGCAGGAAATATATGTGCGATTTCACAGAGACCATGATGAAGAAAACGCCTAATATTTATTATTATTATTATATTATTATTATTATTATTAAATTTGCACATCTCTGATTATCATATCACAGGAAATACCATACGTGCGATTTCACGGAGACCATGATGAAGAATACAGCTAATATTTATTATTATTATTATTATTATTATTATTATTAAATTCGCACATCTCTGACTACACAAGTGCAGGAAATATATCTGCGATTTCACAGAGCCCATGATGAAGAAACGCCTAATATTTATTATTATTATTATTCTTATTATTATTAAATTCACACATCTCTGATTATCATATCACAGGAAATACCATACGTGCGATTTCACAGAGACCACGATGAAGAATACGGCTAATATTTATTATTATTATTATTATTATTATTATTATTATTATTATTATTATTATTAAATTTGCACATCTCTGACTACACAAGCGCAGGAAATATATGTGCGATTTCACAGAGACCATGATGAAGAAAACGCCTAATATTTATTATTATTATTATTATTATTATTATTATTATTATTATTATTATTATATTCGCACATCTCTGACTACACAAGCGCAGGAAATGTATCTGCGATTTCACAGAGACCATGATGAAGAATACAGCTAATATTTATTATTATTATTATTATTATTAAATTCATACATCTCTGATTATCATATCATAGGAAATACCATACGTGCGATTTCACAGAGACCACGATGAAGAATAAGGCTAATATTATTACTAAATTATTATTATTATTATCATTAGTATTATTATATTAATTTCTATCCACCTTTCCCCTCTTTAGGGTCTGCATTTTTCAACGTGAGTGCAGATGTCATTATTATTATTATTTTAATTTCTATCCACCGGTCCGTCATTCCTGGGGGTCGCATTGGTCTCTGGAAGTGAGTGAAAGTACTGCCAATCCCATCATGCGTGGTCCCTTACCTTGAGGGCTTTGAAGGTCTCCATGAACTTCTCCAGCTCGTCCGGCGGGAGGAAGTCCCCGATGAAGTGCTTCCCGCGGCCCATCTGGGTCAGCTGCTCCGCCCACTCTGAGGACAGGGCGGGAGCAAGCGTGAGGCGGAGGCGCAACTGACAGTTGGCCTCCGCCTCCGCCTGTGTTTCCCCGCGGCCGAGCCCACCTCGCGTCTTGTCCATCTCCATGCGCCGCAGCTGGTGCTCCCAGGTGCCCAGCTCGCTGTCCACCTCCTCGTCGCTGTCGTAGCCGGACTTGTGGCCCTTGACCGTCTTCTCCCACATGATCTGCATCTCCTGCATGGCCCGCTTGTGCTTCATGATCAGGTCGTACATCTGCTGCATCTGGGGCGCAAAAGACAACACTCTTCGACCCCTCCCGGCTTGAGAGACCGCAAATCTCCGCAGCCGCGGTGAATTTTCGCCCCGTTGGGGTGACATGGCACACAGGTTGCTCAGCTGTTAGACTGAAGCGCCATGCGAAAAGGGTGAAAGCCAAAGCGCACCTCTTGCTGCTCCTTCAGCTGCTTCCGCTGGGCGTCCGACAGCTCCGTCACTCCCACCAGGCCCACCGGCTTCCCCTTTTCGTAGCCGAGACCCTTGAGGTCCTGGACTGGAGACAAAGCCCACTTATTTGCCTGGATAACATTGCTCTGCGTCTGGGCCTCAACACTGAGATGTGAAACAGGCACGCATCCACCTCCACTGAGGTGTGAAACAAACTGAATACAAAAGGGAGTCCTGAGTCTGAATATGCTCAGTGCAAAACTGGCATGAATCCACCTCCACTGAGGTGTGAAACAGACACATGTCCACCTCCACTGAGGTGTGAAACAGACATACGTCCACTTCCTCTGAGGTGTAAAACAAGCACACATCTACCTCCACTGAGGTGTGAAGCAAACTGAATACAAAAGGGAGTCCTGAGTCTGAATATGCTCAGTACAAAACTGGCATGAATCCACCTCCACTGAGGTTTGAAACAGACACACGTCCACCTCCACTGAGGTGTGACACAGACATGCATCCACCTTCTCTGAGGTGTAAAACAGACATACGTCCACCTCCACTGAGGTGTAAAACAGACACACGTCCACCTCCACTGAGGTGTGAAACAAACTGAATGCAAAAAGGAGTCCTGAGTCTGAACACGCTCAGTACAATCACATGTCTATAGACCCTCCTATACCAAAGAAGTACAGTCAAACTGGCAAATTAACATATACATAAAATACAGGTATACTAGTCCATAGTGTTTAAGTATAGTTGTACTCACTGAAGCCCATACGTCATGGTTCTCTATTGAAGTCCAAAACAACAACACGCATCCACCTCTACTGAGGTGTAAAACAGACACATATCCATCTCCGCTGAGGTATAAAGTAGACATATATCTGCCTCCGCTGAGATGTGAAATAGACACATATCCACCTCCACCGAGGTGTAAAAAAGACACATATCCACCTCCGCTGAGGTGTAAAGCAGACACATATCTGCCTCCGCTGAGGTGTAAACCATACACACATCTACCTCCGCTGAGGTGTGAAACAGACACATATCCACCTCCACTGAGGTGTGAAGCAAACTGAATACAAAAGGGAGTCCTGTGTCTGAACATGCTCAGTATAATAATTCTATAACTCTCCCACACCAAAGAGGTACAGAAAAACTGGCAAATCAACATACACATAGAATATAGGTTAGCAAATACATACATAAACAAATAAATAGTAAATTTCCAATGCCAGCACTGACCGGAGAGCGGGGTGGGCGAGGGACACATATCCACCTCCATTGAGATATAAAACAGACACATATCCGCCTCCACTGAGGTGTAAAAGAGACACATATCCGCCTCCACTGAGGTGTAAAACAGACACGCATCCACCTCCACTGAGGTGTGAAACAAACTGAACACAAAATAGAGTTCTGAGTCTGAATATGCTCAGTATAAAACAGGCACGCATTCACCTCCACTGAGGTGTAGAGAGACAGGCATCCACCTCCATTGAGATGTGAAACAAACAAACACAAAATAGAGTTCTGAGTCTGAATATGCTCAGTATAAAACAGGCACGCATTCACCTCCACTGAGGTGTAAAGAGACAGGCATCCACCTCCACTGAGGTGTGAAACAAACTGGACACAAAATAGAGTTCTGAGTCTGAATATTCTCAGTACGAAACAGACACACACCCACCTCCACTGAGGTGTAAACAAACTGAACACAAAAGGGAGTCCTGAGTCTGAATATGCTCAGTATAAAACAGGCACGCATCCACCTCCACTGAGGTGTGAAACAAACTGGCTACAAAAGGGAGTCCTGAGTCTGAACATGCTCAGTATAATAATTCTATAACTCTCCCACACCAAAGAGGTACAGAAAAACTGGCAAATCAACATACACATAGAATACACACATACATTTGTTTATACATCAACAAATAAATAAATTTCCAACGCCAGCACTGACCGGAGAGCGGGGTGGGCGAGGGCTCCTCCGTCTGCTGGGCCAGTTCCGGGGGCGGCAGGTCCACCTTCTCCTCCTCGGGGCCCCACCGGCTCTTCCGCTTCTTCTTGGCGGCCGACGCGGACACGGCCTTTGCCGATGGTGGTGGCGGGGTGGTTGGCGAGGCGGAGGAGGGCGTGGCCTCGGGGTCGGCCTTGCGCTTGGGGTGGGGGTCGGAGGAGGAGGCGGCGGCGGGGGGCGGCCCCTCGGCGCTCTCGTTGCCTTTCCGGAACTCGTCCAGCTTCTGCCGGTGGTATTTGTGGCCGGAGCTGTTGGGTTCATATATAAATAATAATAATATTATTAGTGTGATATTGTATTACATCATAATATTATTATCAATATTATATGTATATACAATATATTATATTATAAAACTGAGGGCGGGGGCCAGGTAAATGACCTCGGAGGGCCGCATCCGGCCCCCGGGCCTTAGTTTGGGGACCCCTGTCCTAGACTTTTTAGAGCCGTATGGTAAGGTGTACCTGAAGGCCTGGTTCTCCCGGTGGTTCTTCAGGGCCACGGCCTCCACCACGGGGACCCCGTCGGCCACGCCCCGGGCCAGCTTCTCGCCGCGGTCCCGCCTCTCCCGCTCGTCTGGGGGCGAAACTTTAAGCAGCCGGTCAGTACGGCGGACCCAAGTCAACACACCACACACAGCCACACGCTTTAGCCGGGCTTTGGGGTCCCCCGAGGGGGAAAGTTGGGGGGCTTAGACCCTTTACTTGGTTAGAAAGGGGCCCTGATTTTATCCACAGACATAAAATGGGAGGAAAAAGAAGTCACAAGGTTAATACCGATGGAAAATAAACCAGGGGACAGGCTGACTTGGGAGGGGGTCACGATTCATTATTGCCATTATTAAATGATGCAAATAAATAAATATTATGCATTACTATTTGGGGGTCCACTATGTGTTTCTTGCGGTCAACTTTGAATATTATTTAAATATTTTTTAACTGGGATTAAAAAAAAAAAAACACTGTTTATATTTAATTCCGTTTTCATGTTTGCAGATTGGTATATTTTACATTGTGTGCTAATGTTTTCATGAGAGAGATAAAGCAGGGTATACATAATAATAATAATAATAATAATAATAATAATAATAATATATGTAGCTGCTTTGAGTCCCCTTCAGGAGAGATAAAGCTGGATATAAATATAATAATAATAATAATAATAATAATAATAATAATAATAATAATAATAATATATGTAGCTGCTTTGAGTCCCCTTCAGGAGAGATAAAGCTGGATATAAATATAATAATAATAATAATAATAATAATAATAATAATAATAATAATAATAATAGATACACAGCTGCTTTGAGTCCCTTTCAGGAGAGATAAAGCAGGGTATAAATATAATATAATATAATAATAATAGATACACAGCTGCTTTAAGTCCCCTTCAGGAGAGATAAAGCTGGATATAAATAAATATAATGATAATAATAATAATAATAGATACGTAGCTGCTTTGAGTCCCTTTCAGGAGATAAAGCTGGATATAAATACAATAACAACAACAACAATAATAGAAGATACGTAGCTGCTTTGAGTCTCCTTCAGGAGAGATAAAGCAGGGTATAAATATAATAATAGTAATAATAATAATAATAATAATAATAATAATAGATACGTAGCCATTTTGAGTTCCCCTCAGAGGAGATAAAGCAGGGTATAAATAAATATAATAAATATAATAATAATAGATATGTAGCTGCTTTGAGTCCCCTTCAGGAGAGATAAAGCAGGGTTTAAATAAATATAATAATAATAAATATTTATACCTCGCTTTTCTCCCCAAATGGGACCTATAACCTATAAAAACAAATTCACAATAACAAATAAACCTTTGTCTAAAACAACTATTGCACAATAGTAATACAATAATGATAATAATAATTAACTGGAGTTAATGGCTCTTCACTGAATCATCTCAAATAGTGACATTAAGTTTTATATATATATATATATATATATATATGGCAGAAACACACCTATAAATAATAGTAATAATAATAATAATAGCAGTAGTAGTAAACTGGAGTTAATGGCTCTTCACTGAATCATCTCAAATAGTGACATTAAGTTTTATATATATATATATATATATATATATATACACACACACACACACACACACACACACACACATATATACATATACATATACATATATATATATATATATATATATATATATATATATATAAAAAAGAGTGATGGCATCACGGCGACCCACAAAACAACAAAACTACAGGCCCCCCAACCTCGAAATTTGACAACACAACCCATCATCCACGCCTCTAGGTTGATACAACAAAAAGAAAAGAAAAATAAAGTCCTAATTAGAGAGAGAGAGGAATAATTGCTTTTATCCAATTGCTGCCAGTTAGAAGGCTAAGCTCCTCCAACTTGGTCTCCTAGCAACCCAATAAAAAATAATAAAAAACACTAAAAATAATTTAAAATACTAAAAAATTGTATTATTGTATTAAATAAAATACTATAATAACAGAAAATAACTAAAAATAATACAAGAAAATAATAAAAAATAATAAATAAAAAGATAACTTACAATAAAATTAATAAAAAAATACAAATGTCAAATAAAAATGACACAACAATTTTTAACCAATACCACCACCACTTTGCCACAGCAACGCGTGGCCGGGCACAGCTAGTAATAATGAAAATAATGCTTTATTAAAAAACACTAAAAATAATTTAAAATACTAAAAAATTGTATTATTGTATTAAATAAAATACTATAATAACAGAAAATAACTAAAAATAATACAAGAAAATAATAAAAAATAATAAATAAAAAGATAACTTACAATAAAATTAATAAAAAAATACAAATGTCAAATAAAAATTACACAACAATTTTTAACCAATACCACCACCACTTTGCCACAGCAACGCGTGGCCGGGCACAGCTAGTAATAATGAAAATAATGCTTTATTAAAAAACACTAAAAATAATTTAAAATACTAAAAAATTGTATTATTGTATTAAATAAAATACTATAATAACAGAAAATAACTAAAAATAATACAAGAAAATAATAAAAAATAATAAATAAAAAGATAACTTACAATAAAATTAATAAAAAAATACAAATGTCAAATAAAAATTACACAACAATTTTTAACCAATACCACCCCCACTTTGCCACAGCAACGCGTGGCCGGGCACAGCTAGTGTGTGTATATATATATATATATATATATATATATATATATGGCAGAAACACACCTATAAATAATAGTAATCATAATAATAGCAGCAGTAGTAAACTGGAGTTAATGGCTCTTCATCTGGACGATACTTTGGACTATTTCCGATTTATCGCGAGCATATAAGTTATGATTTAACAGGCTTTTCGTTGACATATAGGACACTGACAAAGCCGCAAGCCAAACGGACACACATTGGTCCTGGCCTTACCCTTTTGGGACGAGGAGGTCTCCTCGGGGTCCTGGCTTTTCTTCCACATCTCCGCCAGTTTCTTTCGGTAGTACAGAAACTCTGGGCTGTTCTTATCGTGCAGAAATCTAGACAAAGAGAGAGAAAATAAAATAATAAATGCAGAGAAATGGGGAGACAAGGCGGTCTACAAATAAAGCTTTATTTATTGTATTATTTAAATGGGGGGCTGAAGTGGAAAGCGACTATAGTCGGGGCAAAAGAGAGAGGAAAATAAAGGAACTGAACCAAAAAAATCTTCATGATCGAGCAAATAATATAAACCAATGAGTAGTTATATCTATATATATAATATTAATAACGTTGTAATCTAATATATTAGATTATATATTATTATAATACATTGTATTATGATGTAATACAATGTAATAATTATTATAATTCACTATTATAATTGTATATTTATATTACATGCAATATTACTAATAATATTGCGATATAGTTGTATAATATAATATATTGTATGTATATATACTTGTAAACCGCCCTGAGTCCCCTTCGGGGTGAGAAGGGTCGCAACTAAATAATAAATAAATACACTACAACTTATGATATAGTACAATATATTATACAATACTAATAGTATAATATACTGGTAGTATATTACATATATTGCGACATAATAATACATACAATATAATAATACGTAATAATATACGTATACATATTATATATTACATGTAATATTACTAATAATATTGCAGTCCAATGGTATAAGACAATATAGCAATATGTGATACTAATATTGTGCTATGCTAATAAAATATATTGTATTGACTTATAATATTGATAATAATAATAAAACATGTTGCTATGTATATACCATTGTGACATTACAAATGACATACATCTATCCAATAAAATAATAATAATAATAATAATAATAATAATACTAAATCTTTATTTATATCCCATTTCTCTCTCTCACAGGATCCAAAGAAAATCACACAAACAACAATCAGGGTACATTGCAATAAATATAAGCATAATAATAATAAATCTTTGTTTATATCCCGCTTTTCTCTCTCACGGGACTCAAAGTGGCTTACAACATATCAAAATCACATAAACAACAACCAGAGTACATCGCAATAAATATAATAATAATAATAATAATAATGAAATCCAGCATATCTATCTTGTTTGCTGTGTCATAATAAAATATAATAATAATAATAATAATAATAATAATAATAATAATAATAATAATAATAATAATAAATCTTGGTTTATCTCCTGCTTTTCTCTCTCACGGGACCCAAAGTGGCTTACAACATATGAAAATCACATAAATAACAACCAGAGTTCATCGCAATAAATATAAGCATAATAATAATAATAATAATAATAATAATAATAATGATGAAATCCAGCATATCTATCTTGTTTGCTGTGTCATAATAAAATAATAATATAATAATAATAATAATAATAATAATAATAATAATAATAATAAATCTTTGTTTATATTCCGCTTCTCTCTCTCGCGGGACTCAAAGTGGCTTACAACATATCAAAATCACATAAACAACAACCAGAGTACATCGCAATAAATATAATAATAATAATAATAATAATAATAATAAATCTTTGTTTATATCCCGCTTTTCTCTCTCGCGGGACTCAAAGTGGCTTACAACATACCAAAATCACATAAACAACAACCAGAGTACATCGCAATAAATATAAGCATAATAATAATAATAATAATAATAATAATAATAAATCTTTGTTTATATCCCGCTTTTCTCTCTCACGGGACTCAAAGTGGCTTACAACATATCAAAATCACCTAAACAACAACCAGAGTACATCGCAATAAATATAAGCATAATAATAATAATAATAATGAAATCCAGCATATCTATCTTGTTTGCTGTGTCATAATAAAATAATAATAATAATAATAATAATAATAATAATAATAATAATAATAAATCTTTGTTTATATCCCGCTTTTCTCTCTCACAGGTCTCACAGTGGCTTACAACATATCAAAATCACATAAACAACAACCAGAGTACATTGCAATAAATATAAGCATAATAATAATAATAATAATAATAATAATGAAATCCAGCATATCTATCTTTTTTGCTGTGTCATAATAAAATAAAATAATAATAATAAATCTTTGTTTATATCCTGCTTTTCTTTCTCACGGGTCTCACAGTGGCTTACAACATATCAAAATCACATAAACAACAACCAGAGTACATTGCAATAAATATAAGCATAATAATAATAATAATAATAATAATAATAATAATGAAATCCAGCATATCTATCTTTTTTGCTGTGTCATAATAAAATAAAATAATAATAATAAATCTTTGTTTATATCCTGCTTTTCTTTCTCACGGGTCTCACAGTGGCTTACAACATATCAAAATCACATAAACAACAACCAGAGTACATCGCAATAAATCTATATATATAAAAGAGTGATGGCATCACGGCAGCGGACAAAACAACAAAAGTAAACACCCCACAACCTCGAAAATTGACAGCACAACCCCTCATCCATGCCTCTAGGTTGATACAACAAAAAGAAAAGAAAAATAAAGTCCTAATTAGAGGAAGAGGAATAATTGTTTTTATCCAATTGCTGCCAGTTAGAAGGCTAAGCTCTGTTCACTTGGTCCCCTAGCAACCCACTCAGCCCAGGGGACCCTTTACCTTAACTACCACCAATTCCTCAATACTTTATTTCCCATACCACCAGACTTCGCCACAGCAACGCGTGGCCGGGCACAGCTAGTATAAGCATAATAAAATAAACAAATTAAGGAAAACAACTGCAATGATCTGGGCTGAGCGAGGGGGCAAAGTGGGGTATCTGTGCACAAAAACTCACGCCAGGTTGGGGTTGTCCTTGCAGTCCTCCAGGGCCACTTTCTCCATCTCGGGCCCCCCGTCGGCCACCACGCGGGCCAGCTTCTCCACAATCCGGCGGGTCTTGAGGTCCTCTGGGGGGCAAACTTTAAGCAGGCTGTCAGTACTGGGGCTCTCTACTCACACCCCCAACAGGCACACTCCCTCTAAGGACCACGGCAGGCAGGCCGGCGGGGGAAAAGGGGGGCAAGGGGTGGAGGGAGGGGGGGGGGAACGAGGAGAAAGAGGGTGAAACCATGGAGCTGCGGCAGAGGAGGAGGAGGAGGAGGAGGACAGCAACACAACCTTGAAAATCGTATCATTAATAAAAAAAATAACAAAGTGTCCCAAAAAAATGTATACACACTATGTTGTGGCCAGAATGTATATACAGTAGAGTCTCACTTATCCAACATAAACGGGCCGGCAGAACGTTGGATAAGAGAATATGTTGGATAATAAGGAGAGATTAAGAAAAAGCCTATTAAACATCAAAATAGGTTATGATTTTACAAATGAAGCACCAAAACATCATGTTATGCAACAAATTTGACAGAAAAAGTAGTTCATTACGCATTAATGCTACATAGTAATTACTGTATTTACAAATTTAGACCCAAAATATCACGATGTATTGAAAACATTGACTACAAAAATGCGTTGGATAATCCAGAACGTTGGATAAGCGAGTGTTGGATAAGTGAGACTCTACTGTATATACATTATATGACTGGCATAGCACAATATTAGCATTATGCATTACTATATCTACCCACTGTACTGTAATATTATTAGTAATACATAAAATTAATATTTCTATATTGAACTATTATCAGCATTATATTGCATTACATTATAATATTATTAGCAATATTGTATGCATTTACAATATATTATATTATTATATATCAATCCTGGGGGAGTGTTTTTGAGATTTTTTTTTTAAAAGATATTTTAAAGATGTTTTTAAATTGTTAGATTTTAGCCTTTCTTGTAAGCCATCCCGAGCCCTAGGGGAGTGGCGGCATATAAGTTTAAATAATAAATAAATAAATAAATATTATATAACTAATGTTACTATATTGCATTACTATCAGTATTATATTGCATTACATTATAATATTATTATCAATATTATATGCGTACACACTATATACACCGGAATGTATTTACAATACATTCTATGATTGGCATAGCACAATATTAGCATTATGCATTACTATATTGAACTATACCCACTATACTGTAATATTATTTGCAATATTACACGTAACATATCCATAATTAATATTATATTGTATTATCTTGTACTATGTTGCATTACATTATAATATTATTAGCAATATTGTATGCATTTACAATATATTATATTATTATATATCACTGCATATTATATAACTAATGTTACTATACTGCATTACTATCAGTATTATATTGTGTTACATTATAACATTACTATTACTAAACTGCATTATTATCAGTATTATATTGCATTACATTATAATATTATTATCAATATTATATGCATACACACTATGTACACCGGAATGTATTTACAATACATTATATGATTAGCATAGCACAATATTAGCATTATACATTACTATATTGAACTATACCCACTACACTGTAATATTATTTGCAATATTACATGTAACATATCCATAATTATTATTATATTGTATTATTATCAGTACTATATTGCACTACATTACAACATTATTATCAACATTATATGCATTTACAAGATATCATATTATTATATATTATTGTATATTATATAACTAATGTTACTATATTGCATTATTATAGTATTACACTGTATTACATTATAATATTGCTATTACTATATTGCATTATTATCAGTATTATATTGCATTACATTATAATATTCCTATCAATGTTATATGTATTTACAACATATTATTATATATCATTGTATATTATATAACTAATGTTACTATATTGCATTATTATAGTATTACACTGTATTACATTATAATATTGCTATTACTATATTGCATTATTATCAGTATTATATTGCATTACATTATAATATTCCTATCAATGTTATATGTATTTACAACATATTATTATATATCATTGTATATTATATAACTAATGTTACTATATTGCATTATTATAGTATTACATTGAATTACATTATAATATTGCTATTACTATATTGCATTATTATCAGTATTATATTGCATTACATTATAATATTCCTATCAATGTTATATGTATTTACAACATATTATTATATATCATTGTATATTATATAACTAATGTTACTATATTACATTATTATAGTATTATATTGAATTACATTATAATATTCCTATCAATGTTATATGTATTTACAACATATTATTATATATTATTGTATGTTATATAACTAATGTTACTATATTACATTATTATAGTATTATATTGAATTACATTATAATATTGCTATTACTATATTGCATTATTATCAGTATTATATTGCATTACATTATAATATTCCTATCAATGTTATATGTATTTACAACATATTATTATATATTACTGTATATTATATAACTAATGTTACTATATTACATTATTATAGTATTATATTGTATTACATTATAATATTGCTATTACTATATTGCATTATTATCAGTATTATATTGCATTACATTATAATATTCCTATCAATGTTATATGCATTTACAACATATTATATTATTATATATTATTGTATATTATAATTGTACAGTAGAGTCTCACTTATCCAAGCCTCGCTTATCCAAGCCTCTGGATAATCCAAGCCATTTTTCTAGTCAATGTTTTCAATATAGCGTGATATTTTGGTGCTAAATTCATAAATACAGTAATTACAACATAACATTGCTGCGTATTGAACTGCTTTTTCTGTCAAATTTGTTGTAAAACATGATGTTTTGGTGCTTAATTTGTAAAATCATAACCTAATTTGAAGTTTAATAGGCTTCTCCTTAATCCTTCCTTATTATCCAAGATATTTGCTTATCCAAGCTTCTGCCGGCCCGTTTAGCTTGGATTAGTGAGACTCTACTGTATATCCCACTTGCCTATATCTGTGGCCATTGGCCAGCTGCATCAAATAGCCTCGCAGCTTCAAATCCTAGCTGCTTCCTGCCTTTGTTGGGAGGTGTTAGCTGGCCCTGATTGTTTCCTGTCTGGAATTCCTTCTTTCCCTGAGTGTTGCTCTTTATTTACTGTCCCGATTCTAGAGTTTTTTTTCCATCCTGGGGATGGGACTATCAATGGAGCTATCGGCTTTTGAAGTGTGCATACATTTTTTTGGGACACGCTGCGTTGCTCTTAGGGTATTATTATTATGATATTTATTTGTATCCCCACTTTATCTCCCCCAAAGGGGACTCAAGGCTCTGCTATGTGGAAACGGAAGAAGCCAGAGCGTTGGGGAGGGGAGCTTACTTTTGATCTCCAGCCACTGCTCGTAGTCCTCTTCTTCCTCGTCGTCCGGCGACTGGAAAACGCTGAGCCGGTTGGTGACGGGCGTCTGCTTGGCGTGGGTGTAGTTCTTGACCTGGCTCAGCATGCTGCTCACGCTCAGGTTGGGCCGCTTCCCGGTCAGCGGGGGCTTCTTGGCCGGAGGGGGCTGCGCAGCGGAGGACGACTCGGCGGAACTGGAGGACGCGCCTAGGACGGCAAGCAAAAATGGGTTTCGGCAATGGGATGGGACAGAGAACATAAACACAAAGCCTTCCGATATGAAGAGCTTCCCATGGAGGACCACCTGACAGCAACACCAGAGGCACTCCAAGTGGCCAGTTTTTGGTCAAAGGAAATTTAATATCTATATATATAAAAGAGTGATGGCATCACGGCAGCGGACAAAACAACAAAACTACAGGCCCCCCAACCTCGAAATTTGACAACACAACCCATCAAGGAAGGGCCTCGAGTCTAAACTGCCATATAATCCAGTTCAAATCTGATAATCTGTGGAAGAGGCCTAAGTGAGGCCTAACTGTGCCTGTCCCCTGGGCTGAGGAGGTTGCTAGGAGACCAAGTGGGCAGAGCTTAGCAATTGGCAGCAATTGGATAAAAACAATTATTCCTCTCCCTCTAATTAGGACTTTATTTTTCTTTTCTTTTTGTTGTATCAACCTAGAGCCATGGATGATGGGTTGTGTTGTCAAATTTCAAGGTTGGGGGGCCTGTAGTTTTGTTGTTTTGTCCGCTGCCCTGATGCCATCACTCTTTTATATATATAGATATAGAGGCAAAAATTATACAGGCTCAACGTAAGGCTCAGGATAAAATATAGGGCGATCAGGAAGAGTAATCACGTTTAAAAAATAAAATCAACAAGAGGAAACAAATATCCACAGACGGGCCCTTTCCAAGCACAAAAGGCAGAGAAGGCAACAGCAAAGCAAGAGGCTCACCGCTTCCCGACTTCTCCTTCTGCAGTTTGAGGAACTGTTGGAGGAAGCTCCCGTCGTTGGCAAACTTGTTCGACACGGTGCTCTCGCCCTCGCCGCTCTCGTCGCTGGAAAGCAAGAGAGGGAGGGCATTAACGGTGGCAACGAAAACAATAAACGGGTCATATATAAACTTATCAAAAGCAAGCAAGCAAGCGTTCCGTCCCGGTCCCAACTCCTACGGACTCGCTGGCCTGCGAGGGCTGCTGCCGGGCCAAGTGGCTCTGCTTGGCCTGCCGCTCCATCTTGGCCTCGATCTCCCGCTTCTTCTGGGCGATCAGCTTCTCCTGGTGGAGGATGTTCACGTTGGTCTTCATCGACTTGGGCATGGTGACGCCAAACCACCGGCTGACTTTGCCTGGCCACACAAGGGGAGAGGACAAACATGGGAGATACCACACAAAGAGGTCAAGGTTCCCCTCCTATCAGTATGGGCATGTGCTATAAAAATAATAATAATAATATAATGTACTAGCTGTGCCCGGCCACGCGTTGCTGTGGCAAAGTGGTGGTGGTATTGGTTAAAAATTGTTGTGTAATTTTTATTTGACATTATTTGCATTTTTAAATTAATTTTATTGTAAGTTATATTTTTATTTATTATATTTTATTATTTCCTTGTATTATTTTTAGTTATTTTCTGTTATTATAGTATTTTATTGTATCAGTTGTTGTTTATTGTATTAGTGTAATCAGTTTATTGTATTAGTGTTTTTTATTATTTTTTATTGGGTTGCTAGGGGACCAAGTTGGAGGACCTTAGCCTTCTAACTGGCAGCAATTGGATAAAAGCAATTATTTCTCTCCCTCTAGTTAGGACTTTATTTTTCTTTTCTTTTTGTTGTATCAACCTAGAGGCATGGATGATGGGTTGTGTTGTCAAATTTCGAGGTTGGGGGGCCTGTAGTTTTGTTGTTTTGTAGGTCGCCGTGATGCCATCACTCTTTTATATATATAGATGGCCAAAACACACCTATCGATAAGAATATATACTTCCCCCTAATATTAGTGTCAGTAATAATAATATAACAATATTACAATAATATTTGTATAGCAGAAACACACCTAGCAATAAAAATATATATTTCCCCCTAATATTAGTGTCAATAATAACACCATAATAGTAATAACAATAATAATAATACAGTAGAGTCTTACTAATCCAAGCTAAACGGGCCGGCAGAAGCTTG
The DNA here is from genome assembly GCF_035594765.1 of Anolis carolinensis. Lineage (NCBI taxonomy): Eukaryota > Metazoa > Chordata > Lepidosauria > Squamata > Anolidae > Anolis > Anolis carolinensis. Next base: position 32,021,301 of record NW_026943818.1, on the reverse strand, counting down.
GATAAGCGAATAACTTGGATAATAAGGAGAGATTAAGGAAAAGCCTATTAAACGTCAAATTAGGTTATGATTTTACAAATTAAGCACCAAAACTTCATGTTATACAACAAATTTGACAGAAAAAGTAGTTCAATACGCAGTAATGTTATGTTGTAATTACTGTATTTACGAATTTAGCACCAAAATATCACGATATATTGAAAACATTGACTACAAAAATGGCTTATCCAGAGGCTTGGATAAGCGAGGCTTGGATTAGTGAGACTCTACTGTATATGCATAGCAGAAACACACCTAGCAATAATAATATAATACATACAGCTGAAAGACATGCATCAATAACAGTAATATAATTATATAATATAAGTATAACAGAATATGTATATAATAATAAGTATAATAATATATTATAATATTTATCATCTACACATATCATATTACTATGGCAGAAACAGACCTATCAATAAGAATATTAATATAATACATACAGCTGAAAGACATGTATCAATAACAGTAATATAATTATATAATATCAGTATAACAGAATATGTATATAATAATAAGTATAATAATATATTATAATATTTATCATCTACACATATCATATTATTATGGCAGAAACAGACCTATCAATAAGAATATTAATATAATACATACAGCTGAAAAACATGTATCAATAACAATAATATAATTATATTAATATAACATAAGTATAACTTATGTATATAATATATATAATTACATAATATAATATTTATCAGGTATATGCATTATATGATTATTAATAGTTGTGTTGTAGATGTTCATAATATTATTCCTATTGATAGGTGTCTTTCTGCCATACATATATTATTATTATTGATAGGTCTGTTTCTGCCATACATATATTATTATTCTTATTGACAGGTCTGTTTCTGCCATACATATATTATTACTATTGATAGGTCTGTTTCTGCCATACATATATTATTACTATTGATAGGTCTGTTTCTGCCATATATTATTATTATTATTATTGACAGGTCTGTTTCTGCCATACATATATTATTATTATTATTGACAGGTCTGTTTCTGCCATACATATATTATTATTATTATTGACAGGTCTGTTTCTGCCATACATATATTATTATTATTATTGGCAGGTCTGTTTCTGCCATACATATATTATTATTATTATTGACAGGTCTGTTTCTGCCATACATATATTATTATTATTATTGACAGGTCTGTTTCTGCCATACATATATTATTATTATTATTGGCAGGTCTGTTTCTGCCATACATATATTATTATTATTATTGACAGGTCTGTTTCTGCCATACATATATTATTATTATTATTATTATTATTATTGACAGGTCTGTTTCTGCCATACATATATTATTATTGGCACGTCTGTTTCTGCCATACATATTATTATTATTAACAGGTCTGTTTCAGCCATACATATTATATTATTATTATTATTACTACTACTATTATTGATGGATGTGTCTCAGTCATACATATTGTGATATTATTACTAATAATGGGAGGAAATAGACCAGTTATTATTATTAGTAATACTATTAGTAACATTGTTAATGGGTAAGTTATTATTTTTGTTGCTGTTAATTGGTTTAGCTGGGCTGGGGATGGATAAGAAGGTGATAAGTACACTATAGAGCAGGCCTGGGCCTACTTGGGCCTTCCAGGGGTTTTGGACTACAACTCCCACAATTCCTAACAGCCTGCCGGCTGTTAGGAATTGTGGGAGTTGTAGTCCAAAACCCCTGGAAGGCCCAAGTAGGCCCAGGCCTGGAATAGAGGGAAAATACTACCAAGAAGGCCTTGGTATGGGCCTGTGGATGATGGGACAGCTTTCCCTATGGAAACCAATGAGGGAATGGCCTATTGAATTCAACGGAGGCCCACCTGAGGGGAAAAAAGACAGGTAAACTCACCTGGCGCTTCTCTGCTTCCTTCCATGTCTCTCAGGAAGTCCCGTTTCTCCCACAAGCCCTGAAGACTAGCAGCTTCCAACTCTCGCGAGAACACAGCCTTCCTTGCTCCTTTTGTCCTCGCTGAGGTAAACAAGGCGCCCTCCGCGCTGCGCATGCGTCGCGCGTCGCAGCCGAGCCGTCCTCTCCTCCGATTGGTCGAGTCCCTTTGGCGCCGGCGCAGACGCTCCCATCCGGGTCTTCGCCTAGGTGGTGCGCAGGCGCGGAGGCTTCCATCCGGGTCTTCTCCGGATGGTGCCCTCTTCCTGCGCAGGCGCAGAGGCTTCCATCCGGGTCTTTTCCGGATGGTTCCCTCCTCCTGCGCAGGCGCAGAGGCTTCCATCCGGGTCTTTTCCGGATGGTTCCCTCCTCCTACGCAGGCGCAGAGGCTTCCATCCGGGTCTTCTCCTGATGTTCCCTCCTCATGCGCAGGCGCAGAGGCTTCCATCCGGGTCTTCTCCTGATGGTCCCTCCTCCTCCGCAGGCGCAGAGGCTTCCATCCGGGTCTTTTCCTGATGTTCCCTACTCCTGCGCAGGCGCAGAGGCTTCCATCCGGGTCTCGAAGCTGAGGTGAATCCAAGATGGCGGCGGTGGGCGCTCCGGGAGCGGAGGCGGCGGTTTCTTCGGCCTCGACGCCGACCTCGACGTCGTCGGCAGCGGTCACGGCGGCGGCTCCGTCTTCGTCGACGCCGCAGCCTCCGGGAGGGAGCACGGCGGCGGCTCCCCCGGCTCCTCCTCCTCAGGCGGCGGGCTCGGAGGCCGCTCCAGGCGGGGGCTCGGGCGGGTCTTCGTCGTCGGCGTCCTCCTCAGGCGGCGGCGGAGGAGCCGGCGGGGCCTCGTCGTCGTCGCCGTCCTCGTCGGAGTCGTGGTACGTGGCGCTGCTGGGCCTGGCCGAGCACTTCCGCACCTCCAGCCCGCCCAAAGTGCGCCTCTGCGTCCACTGCCTCCAGGCCGTGCTGCCACGCAAGCCCCCGGCCCGGGTCGAGGCCCGCACCCACCTCCAGCTCGGCTCCGTCCTCTACCACCACACCCGCAACGGCGAGCAGGCCCGCGGGCACCTCGAGAAGGCCGTGAGTCACCCTTATCACCACAATAATACTAAAAATTGGGTTTAATGTGAGTTTTCCGGGAAGTATGACCATGTTCCGGAAGCATTCTCTCCTGACGTTTCGCCCACAACTATGGCAGGCATCCTCGGAGGTTGTGGGGACTGTTGGAAGCTCGGAAAGTGAGGTTTATTTAATCTCTGGAAGGTCCAGGATGGGTTAATACGAGTTTTCCCGGCTGTATCAGCCATGTCCCGGAAGCATTCTCTCCTGAAGTTTCGCCCACAGCTGTGGCAGGCATCCTCAGAGGTTGTGGGGACTGTTGGAAGCTAGGAAAGTGAGGTTTATTTATCTCTGGAAGGTCCAGGATGGGTTAATACGAGTTTTCCCGGCTGTATCAGCCATGTCCCAGAAGCATTCTCTCCTGACGTTTCGCCCACCGCTATAGCAGGCTTCCTCAGAGGTTGTGGGGAGACTGTTGGAAGCTAGGCAAGTGGGGTTTATTTATCTCTGGAAGGTCCAGGATGGGTTAATACGAGTTTTCCCGGCTGTATCAGCCATGTCCCGGAAGCATTCTCTCCTGAAGTTGCGCTCACAACTGTGGCAGGCATCCTCAGAGGTTGTGGGGACTGTTGGAAGCTAGGCAAGTGAGGTTTATTTATCTCTGGAAGGTCCAGGATGGGTTAATATGAGTTTTCCCGGCTGTATCAGCCACGTCCCAGAAGCATTCTCTCCTGACTTTTCGCCCACCTCTATAGCAGGCATCCTCAGAGGTTGGAAGGTCTATTGGATACTAGGAAAGTGAGGTTTATTTATCTCTGGAAGGCCCAGGATGGGTTAATACGAGTTTTCCCGGCTGTATCGGCCATGTCCCAGAAGCATTCTCTCCTGACGTTTCGCCCACCTCTATAGCAGGCATCCTCAGAGGTTGGAAGGTCTTTTGGAAACAAGGGAAGTGGGATTTATGTGTCTCTGGAAGGTCCAGGGTGGCAAAAAGAACCCTTGTCTGTTGGAATTAATCACATTGATTAGCATTTAGTGGCCTTGCAGCTTCAAATCCTGGCTGCTTCTTGCCTGGGGGAATCCTTCCTTGGGAGGTGATAACTGGCCCTGATTAATGCTATGTAGTAATTACTGTATTTACGAATTTAGCACCAAAAAATCACAATGCATTGAAAACATTGACTACAAAAACGTGTTGGATAATCCAGAATGTTGGATGAGACTCTACTGTAATAATAATAATACTTTATTTTTCTGTCCCGCCACCATCTCCCCAAAGGGACTCGGGGCGGCTCACATGGGGCCAAGCCCAAAACAGAGACAAAACATAACAATTTAAAACAAGTATCAATAACTTAAAACAGTGTCAACACAACAATCAAATAAAACAAGCAATTAAATAATTCAGTTACAATTAAAACACAGAATGCAGTATACTACCATCATCACTATATAAAAATGAGGTAATAAAAACAAGTATCATTCTTTATTTACTGCTCTGATTTTAGAGTATTTTAATACTGGTAGCCATATTTTGTTCATTTTCATGGTTTACAGAGAAGCCATTGAAAGCCACAAGCACGTAGATAATAATAATAATAATAATAATAATAATAATAATAATACTTTATTTATACCCCACTCCATCTCCCAAAGGACTCGGGGCGGCTTACACTAGGACAAGCCCAGAACAGTAACATAATAAAACCACAATTTTATTGTAAAAACCTGGCTTTGGGAGCAGTCCTTTGAAAAACAGCGCAGTGCCATAACTTTAGTGGGTAATTGTGAGATTTGATTACGGAACGGCCTTAGACTTTGATCCTAGATGAGGTGTTTTAACATTGGAATGTATTTTAATTACAGTATACTATTGTGTATGTATTAATTTTAATCCAATTTCATCTCAAGTTTAAGTTTTTATCCCTTGATGCACTGTATAAGTCCCCCTTGGGGTAGAGAAAAGCGGGGTATACATAAAAGTAAATAAATAATAATAAATCTAGATTGCAGAATTAATGCAGTTTGATACCTCATGAATTGCCATGGCTCAGGGCTATAAGATAATGATCGTTGTAGCTCCTTTTGCATAGATTCCATTAATGTTTTGTTTTTGTCTTTTACAGTGGCTGATATCGCAGCATGTATCCTTTTTTATCTTGGTCTTTTGTCCCAGATGGATCTTTTCACTCAAAATTGGCATGGGATATTTGTACATGAACAAAACACTCAGTGATTCCATATGTTGGTTCTAGTTAAGAGAAGTGTCAGTCTTCAGTTTATTTTGGGAATCACCTCTGCATTAGTCTCGATATACCCCTTCCTTGGAAGCATTTAGAAGCTTGTCTCTTTTGAGGCAGAAGTTGCATTGACTATCAGCACAAATTAGTTATCCTTCTGGGTCCTTTGGGGTTAGGGTTAGGGTTACCCTAACCCTAAAGCTGCCCAGTTCCAATTCAACAAGCCAACTAGAAAATAATATATTAGCTTAACATATGAATGCTAACAGATCCCACAGTTTGAAGATGTTAAATTTGAAGCCGCCAGCCTTCTGTCTGAGCTGTATTGCCAAGAGGTAAGTGGAGACAACTTTTTATGCCGGTGGTTTGTGAAAGTTACGGTTAAAAGAGGTTAAAACAGGTGTAAATTGAGTCAAGATTATTTTGTCTATTTAGCCAGCTTCCTTACGTGTCAAAATACAAGTGCAGTGTTCATCAAAATAATCCATTATTATTATTATATTTATATTATATGTTATATTGCTGTTTCGATCTTATGTTGTACTGTTTATTTTATGTAATGTATTATTTAATTTTATTATGTTATGGTTATATTGTATTGTCTTGGGCATGGCCCCATGTAAGCCGCCCCGAGTCCCCATTGGGGAGATGGTGGCGGGGTATAAATAAAGTTTTATTATTATTATTATTATTATATTATTTTAAAAAAATTTAAGACCTTTATTAAGAGATGCTTGCAGTTTGACTTGGAAAAAAAATCATGTTGTATGTTTCATACAAATTAAAAATGAGGTTTCTTAAAAATTCCCAACTTTTCTGACTATATATATTGGAAACAATTTAAAAACCTTGAAAGGTGTGTATTGAGAAAAAAACAGGCCTTGTATTTATATTTATTATATATTATATGTTATATTGCTGTTTCAATCTTATGTTGTACTGTTTATTTTATGTAATGTATTATTTAATTGTATTATGTTATGGTTATATTGTATTGTCTTGGGCATGGCCCCATGTAAGCCGCCCCGAGTCCCCATTGGGGAGATGGTGGCGGGGTATAAATAAAGTTTTATTATTATTATTATTATTATATTATTATTTAAAAAAAATTTCAAGACCTTTATTAAGAGATGCTTGCAGTTTGACTTGGAAAAAAAATCATGTTGTATGTTTCATACAAATTAAAAATGAGGTTTCTTAAAAATTCCCAACTTTTCTGACTATTTATATTGGAAACAATTTAAAAACCTTGAAAGGTGTGTATTGAGAAAAAAACAGGCCTTGTATTTATATTTATTATATATTATATACTGTATCTATTTTTATTTATTATAAATTTATATATATATTTATTATATATTGTATCTATTTTTATTTATTATAAATTTATATATATATTTATTATATATTTAATTTTATTCCGCTTTTCTCCCATGGGTGGGATTCAGAGCGGGTGCCTGTTCTGCTACATTTGTTCAAGGCATTAACACAGTGATGTTTTCTTTTCTGTTAGCCTTGAGGTCCTCACCTCTTGCAGGTTTTGCTTGCACAGACAGATTTGTTTTTGGTGTTTTTCAGAACTCTGTGGACACCGCCAAGCCGCTGCTGCGCAAAGCCATCCAAATCTCCCAGCAGACTCCCTACTGGCACTGCCGCCTCCTGTTCCAACTTGCGGTAAGTGTTTTGTAGGCTAAAGCACCACGAAAATGCTGCAACCTTTCTAAGGAAAATTAGGATAATTTTATTATTATTATTATTATTAATTATTCAAATGGATTCTTGTCTTTCAATCAGCAACTTCACACGTTGGAAAAAGATTTGGTTTCTGCCTGCGATCTTCTCGGCGTCGGAGCAGAGTATGCCCGCGTGGTAGGATCAGAATATACCCGGTACGTGGATTCTTGGTTTTTCTATCTATAGGGAGTAGCAGTAGAGAATTCTGGAATGATGTCTGAATACCTTGAACTCTCACTGGTTTCATGGAGAGATCTGTATCAGGATTTACTTGGAATGATGTGAAGATTTGAATTAGTTCCCCCTACTACCAATATGGAAGGAGTATTGCTAGGTGTCTGTGTTTACATTGATGCTCGGTGATTTATTTTATGAATTTTATTTTACTGTTGTTTTGTTATATATGCTGTCATCGTATTGTTTTGTCTGTTGTTTGGGCTTGGTCCCCATGTGAACCGCTATGAGTCCCCCTCGGGGAGATGGAAGCAGGTTATAAACGAAGTATAATAATATTAATAATAATATAATAACAATATAATTATTATTTATATTTATATATAATCATTATTATGTTTATATATAATAATTATTATACATAATTATAATATATAATCTGGCTTCCTAAACTTAGAATCATAGAATAGTAGAGTTGGAAGAGACCTCATGGGCCATCCAGTCCATATTATAAATATCCAGTCCATATTATAAATTATAAGTTATATAATTTATAATATATATTGTGTATATATATATATATACACACACACACACACACATACACACATATACTAGCTGTGCCTGGCCACGCGTTGCTGTGGTGTTGTCTGGTGGTGTTGGTGAGAAATTGTTGAGGTAGTGGTGGTATTGAATGTCTTTATGTTTAGTATGCACACTGAAGTAGATTATATGGCAGTGTGGAGTCAAGATAATCCAGTTCAAAGCAGATAATATAAGATTCTAAATGGGTTATATAGCTGTGTGGAAGGGCCTTGAGTCTACACTGCCCTATAATCCAGTTAAAATCTGATAATCTGTGGAAGAAGCCTAAGTGAGGCCTAACTGTGCCTGTCCCCTGGACTGAGTGAGTTGCTAGGAGACCAAGTGGGTGGAGCTTAGCCTTCAAACTGGCAGCAATTGGATAAAAACAATTATTCCTCTCCCTGTAATTAGGACTTTATTTTTCTTTTCTTTTTGTTGTATCAACCTAGAGGCGTGGATGATGGGTTGTGTTGTCAAATTTTGAGGTTGGGGGACCTGTAGTTTTGTTGTTTTGTCCGCTGCCCTGATGCCATCACTCTTTTATATTTTTATATATATATATATATATATATATATATATATATATATATATATATATATAGAGTTAATGTAATGGAAAGCATGTATTACTAATAATACAATATAATAATATTAATTATATATTATGTATTAAATGTAATATTACTAGTAATATTACCATATAATGACTTAGTACAATATAGTAATTTAATGCTTATATTGTGTTATCCTAATAATATATTTATGTTTATTTAATTTGTAAGCCGTTCTGAGTCCCCTTCAGGGTGAGAAGAGTGGGATATAAATGTAGTAAATACGTAAATAATAAACCAGCATTACATGTCCATATCCTTGTGAGATTGTCATATCAGAGGAGTTCTGTATTTTTTTTATTTAATTGCTACATCATAGCTCAAAATGATGCTTTATTCTGTTGATGATGCTTGTTTTATTTTGTATGTATTTTATCCTGTTTTATTGTGATTACCTGAGCTTGGCCCCTTGTTAGCTGCCCCAAGAGATGGAGGCAGGGTATAAAAATAAAAATATTATTATTATTATTTTCCTTGTTTACACTTGGATTAAAATATGGGAACTTGAGTCCCTCAGTTGGTGGGAATATACTGTATTCCTGATCAGTCACGTTTGTCTTTTAGGATCTTAATATGTGTTCTTTTCTTCCAGAGCACTGTTTCTTCTGAGCAAAGGCATGGTAAGTCTTCTGTGCCTCTTTTGTTACGCTGGTGAAAAGCACGATGGGACATTACCATCATCCTTTGTGATTTTTTAAAAATTAAATATCAGTAAAGGGAACCAGGAATCTTTCTGGAGCATCAGTTGATAGGGCTACAGCAATTAATATATTTAAACAATGCATTTAATCTCCTGTATTATCAATATTTTCAATAGCCCACATGTTTCAAAGGCCTGGGTTTTGAATAGATAAACATACAATTGTTTTAAATGAACAGGCCCAATAGAGCTGTTATTAGAATACTTCTTTCTGTTTTAAAAGCATATGGCACTTTATCACTGCTACTTATTTCCATGATACAGCACTTTATGAAACCTGTCCCCACTGGTTTGCTTTTAATTACTCTGATTTTATCTGCTTGGATTTTAATGTATCTGTCCATTATTTTATTTTGTGTATTGCTGGAATGTTTTAAGTTTATGTCAAATATGTTGTTGTTTCAGGCTTGTCCCTGTTTGTGAGCCGCCCCAAGTCCATTCGGGGAGATGGGGCGGGATATAAAAATAAAGTTGTTTATTATTATTATTATTATTATTGACACAACGACGTTGTATGACACAGCAAACAAGATAGACATGCTGGATTTCGTTTCACAAAATCACAAGTCGAACACTTCCCAAGTGTCTAGGACTGTGTGATGTATTTTCGGATGATGCGCCCAGATCCCAGTAAGGTGGCCTTTTGCAGTTGGCAGATCGTAATTTTGTCAATGTCTGTTGTTTCCAAATGCCGGCTGAGATCTTTTGGCACAGCACCCAGTGTGCCCATCACCACCGGGACCACTTGCACTGGTTTCTGCCAGAGTCTTTGAAGTTCAATCTTGAGGTCCTGAGAGCGGCTGAGTTTTTCCTGTTGTTTTTCACCTGGGATGGCAACATCAATGATCCAAACCTTGTTCTTTTCCACAACTGTGATGTCTGGTGTGTTGTGTTCCAGAACTTTGTCAGTCTGGATTCGGAAGTCCCACAGTATCTTTGCGTGTTCATTTTCCACAACCTTTGCAGGTTTGTGATCCCACCAGTTCTTAACTGCAGGGAGGTGATACTTGAGGCATAGGTTCCAATGAATCATTTGGGCCACATAGTTGTGCCTCTGTTTGTAGTCTGTCTGTGCGATTTTCTTACAGCAGCTGAGGATATGATCAATGGTTTCATCGGTTTCCTTGCACAGTCTGCACTTTGGGTCATCAACTGATTTTTCGATCTTGGCCTTGATTGCCTTTGTCCTGATGGCTTGCTCCTGGGCTGCAAGGATCAGGCCTTCTGTCTCCTTTTTCAGGGTCCCATTCGTGAGCCAGAGCCAGGTCTTCTATTATTATTATTATTATTATTATTATTATTATTAATGGCCTTTGTTCTGATGGCTTGCTCCTGGGCTGCAAGGATCAGGCCTTCTGTCTCCTTTTTCAGGGTCCCATTCGTGAGCCAGAGCCAGGTCTTCTATTATTATTATTATTATTATTATTTTTAATGGCCTTTGTCCTGATGTCTTGCTCCTGGGCTGCAAGGATCAGGCCTTCTGTCTCCTTTTTCAGGGTCCCATTCGTGAGCCAGAGCCAGGTCTTCTATTATTATTATTATTATTATTATTATTAATGGCCTTTGTTCTGATGGCTTGCTCCTGGGCTGCAAGGATCAGGCCTTCTGTCTCCTTTTTCAGGGTCCCATTCGTGAGCCAGAGCCAGGTCTTCTATTATTATTATTATTATTATTATTATTAATGGCCTTTGTTCTGATGGCTTGCTCCTGGGCTGCAAGGATCAGGCCTTCTGTCTCCTTTTTCAGGGTCCCATTCGTGAGCCAGAGCCAGGTCTTCTATTATTATTATTATTATTATTATTTTTAATGGCCTTTGTCCTGATGTCTTGCTCCTGGGCTGCAAGGATCAGGCCTTCTGTCTCCTTTTTCAGGGTCCCATTCGTGAGCCAGAGCCAGGTCTTCTATTATTATTATTATTATTATTATTATTAATGGCCTTTGTCCTGATGTCTTGCTCCTGGGCTGCAAGGATCAGGCCTTCTGTCTCCTTTTTCAGGGTCCCATTCGTGAGCCAGAGCCAGGTCTTCTATTATTATTATTATTATTATTATTATTATTAATGGCCTTTGTTCTGATGGCTTGCTCCTGGGCTGCAAGGATCAGGCCTTCTGTCTCCTTTTTCAGGGTCCCATTCGTGAGCCAGAGCCAGGTCTTCTATTATTATTATTATTATTATTATTATTATTATTATTATTATTATTATTTTTAATGGCCTTTGTCCTGATGTCTTGCTCCTGGGCTGCAAGGATCAGGCCTTCTGTCCCCTTCTTCAGGGTCCCATTCGTGAGCCAGAGCCAGGTCTTCTCCTTATCAGCTTTTCCTTCAATTTTGTCAAGGAACTTTCCATGCAGTGTTTTGTTGTGCCAGCTGTCAGCTCTAGTTTGTAGTGCGGCTTTCTTGTACTGGTTTTTTGTCTGCTGTGTTTTGAGGAGTTTCTGATTTTTGACTTCAATCAAAGCAGGTTCTTCACTTTGCTTGACATATTCTGCCAGGGCATGTTCTTCTTCTTTGACTGCTTGTTTTATTTGTAAGAGTCCTCTGCCCCCTGATCTTCTAGGCAGATATAGCCGGCCAACATCACTGCGAGGGTGCAGTGAATGATGAATGGTCATGAGTTTTCTTGTTTTTCTGTCCAAATTGTCCAGTTCCACCTGTGTCCAATTTATAATGCCAGCAGTATATCTTATGACAGGTATGGCCCAGGTGTTTGTGGCCTTGATGGTGTTGCCTCCATTGAGCTTGCTTTTGAGAATTTTTCTGACCCTTTGTGTGTATTCTTTGCTGACCACAGTTTTCACATGTTCATGCTTGATGTTGTCCAGCTGTAATATGCCCAGATATTTATAGGCCTCTGGCTGGTGACACTTTATTGTTTGGCCATTGGGCATATTGATGCCCTCACTTTCAATGATTTTTCCCTTCTTCAATGCCACTGTCGAACATTTGTCCAAATCAAACTCCATGTTGATATCAGTGCTAAAAATTATTATTATTATTATTATTATTATTATTATTATTATTATTATTATAAGGTGAGCTGAGTTGAGATAAGCTTGGGAGACAGTTCAGTTGGGAATGAACATGCAATTGACATGCCTTCAACGTTCTTGGTTTCTTTCCTTTTCTCTCAGCTGCTTCTCATGGAGCGGAAGCTGCAGGAGGTCCACCCACTCCTCACGCTTTGTGGGCAGATCGTGGAGAACTGGCAGGGGAACCCCATCCAGAAGGAGTCGCTCCGGGTCTTCTTTCTGGTCCTGCAGGTGACCCATTACCTGGACGCCGGGCAGGTGAGTGGATGGGAACGAGGCCCAAATAATTCCCTTATGCATTGATTTGGAGGTGGGGGGGGGGGGTCTCCTTGCTTAATAGGTTGGACATAGTTTGATAAGGATGAATTTGGGTTCCTCTGAGCTGCTCTGATCTTCAGTCAAAAGGGAGAAAAGTGGTTGGCTTCAATAACTGATCACAAGAACAACCTCCTCAGTATTGATTTTCACCAGATCTGATTTATTGTTTTTTTCTTGCCCTTATATGGTAATAACTCCCTTTGTTTATCCCACCTCCAAATTCTCCTATTATACTACAGCACTTTATTATCTACCTCATCAGGTTTTAATTACGCACTCCTCGCACCACTGCCCAGCCTTTCACTATTTTAAATCGCTATATTGTTCTTATTTGGCGGTTTTACTTACGTTATTGTTTAAAAATGGTGGTTTAATCCGTGTAATTTTAAATGTTGATGGTGTTTGCTTTTGTTCTGAATGTATTTTATCTTGTTTTATTGTGGTAATTTGGGCTTGGCCCCATGTGAGCCACTCTGAGTCCCTGCAGGGAGATGGAGGCGGGGTACAAAAATAAAGTAGTTGTTGTTGTTGTTGTTGTTATTGGCTCTGGTTTCAATTGAAGGGGAGGTTGAGTCTCCCTGGGGAGGTTAGGGAAACCTGATAAATAAGGTTTTATTATTATTTTATGGTACGACACAGCAAACAAAATAGATATGCTGGATTTCCTATCACAAAACCACAAGTCAAACACTTCCCAAGTGTCTAGGACTGTGTGATGTATTTTTGGATGATGCTGCAGATCCCAGTTGGGTGGCCTTTTGCAGTTGGCAGATCGTGATTTTGTCAATGTCTATTGTTTCCAAATGTTGGCTGAGATCTTTTGGCACGGCACCCAATGTGCCCATCACCACCGGGACCACCTGCCCTGGTTTCTGCCAGAGTCTCTGAAGTTCAATCTTGAGGTCCTGAGAGCGGCTGAGTTTTTCCTGTTGTTTTTCGTCAATGCGACTGTCACCTGGGATGGCGACATCAATGATCCAAACCTTGTTCTTTTCCACAACTGTGATGTCTGGTGTGTTGTGTTCCAGAACTTTGTCAGTCTGGATTCGGAAGTCTATATTGTTGTTTGTTTGTTTGTGTATTATTATTATTATCTCAAGTAGTTCTGTACAATGTTTTCCACTTGCTGTCCATTTTTATGTACAGTAGAGTCTCACTTATCCAAGCCTCGCTTATCCAACGCATTTTTGTAGTCAATGTTTTCAATATATCGTGATATTTTGGTGCTACATTCATAAATACAGTAATTACTACATAGCATTACTGCGTATTGAACTGTTTTCTTGTATAACATGATGTTTTGGTGCTTAATTTGTAAAATCATAACCTAATTTGATGTTTAATAGGCTTTTCCTTAATCCCCCCTTATTATCCAAAATATTCACTTATCCAATGTTCTGCCGGCCCGTTTATGTTGGATAAGTGAGACTCTACTGTATTATTATTATTATTATTATTATTATATTGTTGTTGTTTTTTTTGGTTTGTTTGTGTATTATTATTATTATCTCATGTAGTTCTGTATAATGTTTTCCACTTGCTGTCCATTTTTATGTACAGTAGAGTCTCACTTATCCAACATTCGCTTATCCAACATTCTGGATTATCCAAGCCATTTTTGTAGTCAATGTTTTCAATATATCGCGATATTTTGGTGCTAAATTTGTAAATACAGTAATTACAACATAACATTACTGCGTATTGAACTACTTTTTCTGTCAAATTTGTTGTAAAACATGATGTTTTGGTGCTTAATTTGTAAAATCATAACCTAATTGGATGTTTAATAGGCTTCTCCTTAATCCCTCCTTATTATCCAAAATATTCACTTATCCAATGTTCTGCCGGCCTGTTTATGTTGGATAAGTGAGACTCTACTGTATTATTATTATTATTATTATTATATTGTTGTTTGTTTTTTTTTGGTTTGTTTGTGTATTATTATTATTATCTCATGTAGTTCTGTATAATGTTTTCCACTTGCTGTCCATTTTTATGTACTTTCAAGTTGTTTCCAACTGACAACAACCCTTTCTTAGCTCTCTTGGCAAGATTGAGTCAGTGTGGATCTTTGTTTTGAAGCTGAGAAGGTGAGATTTGCCCAAAGTCTGAGTGAGGATTTGAACTCTGGCCTCTGGTGCTACCGTCGAATCACATCTGTGGTGTTTCTGGTAGACAAAGACATTACCCCTTGCCGACCCGTTTTGTTTGGAGAACAGTCCCTGAAAATACTGACATAGTATTTTAATGGGTGGAATGTTGTGCAGTTGATGTGCTTCAATTTTGTGAGAGAAGTAGGAGGAGAGTGCTGCTTCGTGGAGGAGTGTTTCCCTTCCTGAAGCGTCTCCTCCTCCTTTGGCCAGGTCAAAAGCGTCAAGCCCTGCCTGAAGCAGCTCCAGCAGTGCATCCAGACCATCTCCACCCTCCACGACGATGAGATCCTGCCCAGCAATCCCGCCGATCTCTTCCACTGGCTGCCCAAGGAGCATATGTGCGTCCTGGTTTACCTGGTAAGCCGGCCGTGTTTATTTGGTCTGTGCATTGTGCTTAATTATGCCCACTGCGCCTGATTATTTCTATCGGTTTTGAGTGTGTTTTAATGTATACTTTATACACTTTTGTTCTAGACCGCCCTCCAATTTTATCTATCTATTTTGCCATTAAGTGGGTTTTTTTTTGCTTTTTATCATTTCTGTATTTTATTGTTTTTTTATAGTAGTACTAGCTTTGCCCGGCCACGCGTTGCTGTGGCTTATGGGAATCCTTATGGAATAGTAGTGAATAGCCTTACAGTCTCAAAGCCTGGCCGTTTTCTGGAGTAGTTGGAGCTTTTTGTTGTATGAACCTAGAGGCATGGATGAGGGGTTATGCTGCCAAGTTTAGTGTTTCTGGGATGTGTACTTTTGTTGTTTTGTCCTAGGCCGAAATTTCATTACCCTTTTATATATATAGACTAGCTGTGCCCAGCCACGCGTTGCTGTGGCATTATCTGGTGGTGTTGGTGAGAAATTGTTGAGGTAGTGGTGGTATTGAATGTCTGTTGTATGGTTGTCTTTATGTTTAGTATGCACACTGAAGTGGATTATATGGCAGTGTGGAGTCAAGATAATCCAGTTCAAAGCAGATAATATAAGATTCTCAATGGGTTATATAGCTGTGTGGAAGGGCCTTGAGTCTACACTCCCATCGAATCCAGTTCAAATCTGATAATCTGTGGAAGAGGCCTAAGTGAGGCCTAACTGTGCCTGTCCCCTGGGCTGAGTAGGTTGCTAGGAGACCAAGTGGGCGGAGCTTAGTCTTTTAATTGGCAGCAATTGGATAAAAACTATTATTCCTCTCCCTGTAATTAGGACTTTATTTTTCTTTTCTTTTTATTGTATCAACCTAGAGCCGTGAATGATGGGTTGTGTTGTCAACTTTGAGGTTGGGGGGCCTGTAGTTTTGTTGCTTTGTCCGCTGCCCTGATGCCATCACTCTTTTATATATATACTAGCTATGCCCAGCCACGCATTGCTGTGGCGAAGTCTGGTGGTATGGGAAATAAAGTATTGAGGAATTGGTGGTAGTTAAGGTAAAGGGTCCCCTGGGCTTGAGTGGGTTGCTAGGAGACCAAGTGAGTGAAGCTTAGCCTTCTAACTGGCAGCAATTGGATAAAAACAATTATTGCTCTCCCTCTAATTAGGACTTTATTTTTCTTTTCTTTTTGTTGTATCAACCTAGAGGCTTGGATGATGGGTTGTGTTGTCAAATTTCGAGGTTGGGGGGCCTGTAGTTTTGTTGTTTTGTGGGTTGCCGTGATGCCATCACTCTTTTATATAGATAGATAGATAGATATAAACATAAATACATACGGCTTGCAAATATTGCTGGAGAGAAATGCACATACAGTAGAGTCTCACTTATCCAACACTCGCTTATCCAACGTTCTGGATTATCCAACGCATTTTTGTAGTCAATGTTTTCAATATATCGTGATATTTTGGAGCTAAATTCGTAAATACAGTAATTACTACGTAGCATTACTGCATATTGAACTACTTTTTCTGTCAAATTTGTTGTACAGCATGATGTTTTGGTGTTTAATTTGTAAAAACATAACCTAATTTGATGTTTAATAGGCTTCTCCTTAATCCCTCCTTATTATCCAACATATTCGCTTATCCAACGTTCTGCCGGCCCGTTTATGTTGGATAAGTGAGACTCTACTGTATATAGAGAGAAATTTACCGGAATCGATAACAGCTTCAAATGACATAAAACAACAGTTGCGAGAATGAACAAAAAACACAAAGAATATTTTAAAATAATATAATATATTATTATTATTATTATTATTATTATTATTTAAAAATAATAAAATGCAGCGATTGTTACCAATTAAAAGGGCAATATTATATAGCCACTAGCTGTGCCTGGCCACACGTTGCTGTGGCGTTGTCTGGTGGTGTCTGTATTTTATAAGCAGTGTGTAAGAGGCCTAAGTGAGGCCTAACTCTGCCTGTCCCCTGGGTGAGTGGGTTGCTAGGAGACCAAGTGGGCGAAGCTTAGCCTTCTAACTGGTAGCAATTGGATAAAAACAATTATTCCTCTCCCTCTAATTAGGACTTTATTTTTCTTTTCTTTTTGTTGTATCAACCTAGAGGCGTGGATGAGGGGTTGTGCAGTCAATTTTCGAGGTTGTGGGGTGTTGACTTTTGTTGTTTTGTCGGTCGCCAGGATTCCATCACTCTTTTATATATATAGATAGATAGATATTGTATTTTGCTGGTTTTAATTTGTTCATTTTATCCGGTTTGTTGTTGTTTGTATATGCATTTTATTTGTTTACTGTTTGGGCTTGGCCCCATGTTAAGTGCCCCGAGTCCCTGCGGGGAGATGGAGACGGGATAGAAAAATAAATTATTACTATTTTTATTATTAATTAATTATTATCTGAGTGAGAAGGGCGGGATATAATAATATAATATAATATAATATAATATAATATAATATAATATAATATAACTCTTTATTGATTAGTCAATTTTGACCATATCAAAACATATGAAACATACACAATGTACACACCCATACATACAGTAAAACCATGTAAAACCATGTATAGATACAAAGCATCCTGGCCTTCTAGCCTACCAACCCACTCCTAGGTAGTTGTGCAAATATATAAAAATATAAGATATAATAATATAATATAACTCTTTATTGATTAGTCAATTTTGACCATATCAAAACATGTGAAACATACACAACGTACACACCCATACATACAATAAAACCATGTAAAACCATGTATAGATACAAAGCATCCTGGCCTTCTAGCCTACCAACCCACTCCTAGGTAGTTGTGCAAATATATAAAAATATAAGATATAATAATATAATATAATACAGTAGAGTCTCACTTATCCAACGTTCTGGATTATCCAACGCATTTTTGTAGTCAATGTTTTCAATATATCATGATATTTTGGTGCTAAATTCATAAATACAGTAATTACAACATAACATTACTGCATATTGAACTACTTTTTCTGTAAAATTTGTTGTATAACATGATGTTCTGGTGCTTAATTTGTAAAATCATAACCTAATTTGATGTTTAATAGGCTTTTCCTTAATCTCTCCTTATTATCCAACATATTCGCTTATCCAACATTCTGCCAGCCCGTTTATGTTGGATAAGTGAGACTCTACTGTATAACTCTTTATTGATTAGTCAATTTTGACCATATCAAAACATGTGAAACATACAAAACGTACACACTTACCCATACATACAATAAAATCATGTATAGATACAAAGCATCCCGGCCTACTAGCCTACCAACCCACTCCTAGGTAGTTGTGCAAATACAGAATAAAAAGATTAAAATTAAAATTAATTATTCCCTTAAGGTAAGGTTTAAGCGGGGGCAAGGGTAAGTAAAACCAGTGGCTTGTCCATAGTAAATTTTAAATTTGGATTTTGTTATTGGCATTAATATCACAGCTGTCCGCTTCCATCTTCTCGCGGATGGCCAACGGGATATAAATGTAGTAAGTAAATAAATAATTATTATATTTTATGCTTATGATTGTATGTCTTGTTTTAAAGGTATTTATCTGGTTGTACTTCATTGTATATTGCTGTGCTTAGTCCCCATGTGAGCCGCCCCGAGTCTCTTTGGGGAGATGGGGTGGGATATAAGAATAAAATTATTATTATTACTAGCTGTGCCCGGCCACGCGTTGCTGTGGCGAAGTCTGGTGGTATGGGGAATAAAGTATTGAGGAACTGGTGGTAGTTAAGGTCAAGGGTAAAGGTTTTCCCCAGACATTAAGTCCAGTCGTGTCTGACTCTGGAGGTTGGTGCTCATCTCCATTTCTAAGCCAAAGAGCCGGCGTTGTCCGTAGACTCCTCCAAGGTCATGTGGGATGACTGCATGGAGCGGCGTTACCTTCCCGCCGGAGCAGTACCTATTGATGCACTCACATTTGCATGTTTTCGAACTTCTGCGTTGGCAGAAGCTGGGGCTAACAGTGGGGGCTCTCTCCGCTCCCCCAATTCAAACCTGTGGCCTTTCGGTCCAGAAGTTCAGCAGCTCAGCGCTTTAACACGCTGCGCCATCAGGGGATATTATTTCCTAAAGGTTGTGAATATACAATATTTCTGATTGGTTTTTTTGTTTGTTTGTTGGAGGCAAGTATGAATGCTGCAATTAGGAAAAATGATTAGGATGTAATGGCCTTGCAGAAAAAGTAGTTCAATAGGCAGTAATGTTATGTTGTAATTACTGTATTTACGAATTTAAGCACCAAAATATCATGATATATTGAAAGCATTGACTACAAAAATGCGTTGGATAATCCAGAACGTTGGATAAGTGAGACTCTACTGTAAATACTACATAGCATTACTGCGCATGGAACTACCTTTTCTGTCAAATTTGTTGTATAATATGATGTTTTGTTGCTTAATTTGTATAACGATGACCTAATTTGATGTTTAATTGGCTTTTCCTGAATCCCTTCTTATTATCCAACATATTCACTTATCCTGCCGGCCTGTTTACGTTGGATAAGTGAGACTCTACTGTATATTTCTAATCTTAAATTATCTGCTTAGAACTGGATTATATGAGGCCCCTTCTTCACAGCTGTATAAAATGCACACTGAAGTGGATTATATGGCAGTGCGGAGTCAAGATAATCCAGTTAAAGCAGATAATATAAGATTATAAATGGGTTATATAGCTGTGTGGAAGGGCCTTGAGTCTACACTGCCATATAATCCAGTGAAAATTAGATAATCTGTGGAAGAAGTCTAAGTGAGGCCTAAATCTGCCTGTCCCCTAACTGAACCCTGGCTGTCCCTTGGTTGCTAGGCAACCAAGTGGGCAGAGATTAGCCCTCTAAACTGGCAGCAATTGGATAAAAAAATTATTGCTCTCCCTCTAATTAGGACTTTATTTTTCTTTTCTTTTTGTTGTATCAACCTTGAGGCGTGGATGATGGGTTGTGTTGTCAAATTTTGAGGTTGGGGGGCCTGTACTTTTGTTGTTTTGTGAATTGCCTTGATGCCATCACTCTTTTATATATATAGATTATTATTATATTCCTCCAGGTCACGGTGATGCATTCCATGCAGGCCGGCTATTTGGAAAAGGCGCAGAAATACACCGACAAAGCGTTGATGCAGCTGGAGAAACTCAAAAGTGAGCAACGAGAACGCTTTCTGTTCCTTCCTGGGGATTTGGTGCTTGAGCACTTTGTATAAATATTAGATTTCCATCATTACAGTCCCCATAATTTCCCATATTCGTTCTCATCGAATTGTACCAAGTTGTAAGCTGCCCGGAGTCCCCCTTGGGGTGAGATAGGGTGGGATAGAAATACGATAAATAATCATCATCTCCTTCGCACAGAACCTTTTTTAACAGAGCATTTTTCACCTTCAAAAATCAAGAAGCTGGGTTTTTTTTAAAAATAAAAGTTACAAAATACGATGTTGACTTGTAGGCGCGTCAGTTCTATTCCTTATCGAGACCCTGCTTTCTTTTTCTCCTTCAGTGCTGGACTGCAGCCCGATCTTGTCGTCCTTTCAAGTGATTCTATTGGAGCACATCATCATGTGTCGCCTGGTCACGGGCCACAAAGCCACCGCCTTGCAGGAGGTAAATAATAATAACAATAACTTAATACATTTAAAACAATAATAATAATAACAATAATACGTGTATTATCCCCTCCCCATGTAGCTTGAGGCGGAGTATAAAAATAAAGTTATTATTATTATCAAGTGATTCTATTGGAGCACATCATCATGTGTCGCCTGGTCACGGGCCACAAAGCCACCGCCTTGCAGGAGGTAAATAATAATAACAATAACTTAATACATTTAAAACAATAATAATAATAACAATAATACGTGTATTATCCCCTCCCCATGTAGCTTGAGGCGGAGTATAAAAATAAAGTTATTATTATTATCAAGTGATTCTATTGAAGCACATCATCATGTGTCGCCTGGTCACGGGCCACAAAGCCACCGCCTTGCAGGAGGTAAATAATAATAACAATAACTTAATACATTTAAAACAATAATAATAATAACAATAATACGTGTATTATCCCCTCCCCATGTAGCTTGAGGCGGAGTATAAAAATAAAGTTATTATTATTATCAAGTGATTCTATTGGAGCACATCATCATGTGTCGCCTGGTCACGGGCCACAAAGCCACCGCCTTGCAGGAGGTAAATAATAATAACAATAACTTAATACATTTAAAACAATAATAATAATAACAATAATACGTGTATTATCCCCTCCCCATGTAGCTTGAGGCGGAGTATAAAAATAAAGTTATTATTATTATCAAGTGATTCTATTGGAGCACATCATCATGTGTCGCCTGGTCACGGGCCACAAAGCCACCGCCTTGCAGGAGGTAAATAATAATAACAATAACTTAATACAGGGGTCCTCAAACTTTTAAAGCAGCGGGCCGGTCCACAATCCTTGGGACTGTGGAGGGGCCGAATTATCATTTGAAAAAAAAATGAACAAATTTCTATGCACACTGCACATGTCTTATTTGTAGTGCAAAAAACAACAATGAAAGAACAATACAATATTTGAATATAAGAACAATTTTAACCAACATAAATCTATCAGGATTTCAATGGAAAGTGTGGACCTGCTTCTGGCCAATGAGATACTCAAGTTGTTGTTGTTGTTGTTTACCTTCAAGTCATGTCAGACTTTGGGTGAGCCCGAGTCTAAAATTATTCATTTATTTATTTACTGCATTTATTTACTACATTTATATCCCACCCTTCTCACCCCAAAGGGGACTCAGAGCAGCTGTATGTATATACAATATATTATATTATTAGCATAGCACAATATTAGCATTATATATTACTATATATTGAACTATACCACTGTACTGTAATATTATATGTACTATATAACATATAATTTAATATTATTATATGGTATTATTATTAGTATTATATTTTTATCAATATTATATGTATATATAATATATTATTAAAACTGATATAAAATATTATATTATAAAACTGAGGGCGGGGGCCAGGTAAATGACCTTGGAGGGCCGCATCCGGCCCCCGGGCCTTAGTTTGGGGACCCCTGACTTAATACATTTAAAACAATAATAATAATAATAATAATAATAACAATAATACGTGTATTATCCCCTCCCCATGTAGCTTGAGGCGGAGTATAAAAATAAAGTTATTATTATTATCAAGTGATTCTATTGGAGCACATCATCATGTGTCGCCTGGTCACGGGCCACAAAGCCACCGCCTTGCAGGAGGTAAATAATAATAACAATAACTTAATACATTTAAAACAATTATAATAATAATGATAATAATGATAAAAACAGTGATACATGTATTATCCCCTCCCCATGTAGCTTGAAGCGGGGTATAAAATAAAATTATTATTATTATTATTATTATTATTATCAAGTGATTCTATTGAAGCACATCATCATGTGTCGCCTGGTCACGGGCCACAAAGCCACTGCCTTGCAGGAGGTAAATAATAATAACAGTAACTTAATACATTTAAAACAATAATAATAATAACAATAATATGTGTATTATCCCCTCCCCTTGTAGCTTGAGGCGGAGTATAAAAATAAAGTTATTATTATTATCAAGTGATTCTATTGAAGCACATCATCATGTGTCGCCTGGTCACGGGCCACAAAGCCACTGCCTTGCAGGAGGTAAATAATAATAACAGTAACTTAATACATTTAAAACAATAATAATAATAACAATAATATGTGTATTATCCCCTCCCCTTGTAGCTTGAGGCGGAGTATAAAAATAAAGTTATTATTATTATCAAGTGATTCTATTGGAGCACATCATCATGTGTCGCCTGGTCACGGGCCACAAAGCCACCGCCTTGCAGGAGGTAAATAATAATAACAATAACTTAATACATTTAAAGCAATAATAATAATAATAATAATACGTGTATTATCCCCTCCCCATGTAGCTTGAAGCAGGGTATAAAATAAAATTATTATTATTATTATTATTATCAAGTGATTCTATTGGAGCACATCATCATGTGTCGCCTGGTCACGGGCCACAAAGCCACCGCCTTGCAGGAGGTAAATAATAATAACAATAACTTAATACATTTAAAGCAATAATAATAATAATAATAATACGTGTATTATCCCCTCCCCATGTAGCTTGAAGCAGGGTATAAAATAAAATTATTATTATTATTATTATTATCAAGTGATTCTATTGAAGCACATCATCATGTGTCGCCTGGTCACGGGCCACAAAGCCACCGCCTTGCAGGAGGTAAATAATAATAACAATAACTTAATACATTTAAAGCAATAATAATAATAATAATAATACGTGTATTATCCCCTCCCCATGTAGCTTGAAGCAGGGTATAAAATAAAATTATTATTATTATTATTATTATCAAGTGATTCTATTGGAGCACATCATCATGTGTCGCCTGGTCACGGGCCACAAAGCCACCGCCTTGCAGGAGGTAAATAATAATAACAATAACTTAATACATTTAAAACAATAATAATAATAATAATAATAATAAAAACAGTGATACATGTATTATCCCCTCCCCATGTAGCTTGAAGCGGGGTATAAAATAAAATTATTATTATTATTATTATTATCAAGTGATTCTATTGGAGCACATCATCATGTGTCGCCTGGTCACGGGCCACAAAGCCACCGCCTTGCAGGAGGTAAATAATAATAACAGTAACTTAATAAATTATTTTAAAAAAATAACGATGATGATGATGAGGGTAATAATAATAATAAATAATAATACATGTATTATCCCCTCCCCTTGTAGCTTGAGGCGGAGTATAAAAATAAAATTATCATCATCATTATTACCACATCATTAAAGTAAAGAACTAAAACACTATTAAAACATGAACATAGTTGGAGGGGAGACCAATACATTGCAAAAATAGAAGGGACGGGAGGAAACCAGAAAAGAGCCTAATATTGTTGTGTTTCTTTCCTGGAAGATCTCCCAGGTTTGCCAGCTCTGCCAGCAGTCCCCCCGGCTGTTCTCGAACCACGCGGCTCAGCTTCACACTCTTCTGGTGAGTATAAACTCGCCGAGTGTGGTCTTTCTAATGACTGGCAGGTGTCATTTTCCTGAAGCCTTTGTTCCTCTTCCAGGGTTTGTATTGCATCTCGGTCAACTGCATGGACAACGCCGAAGCCCAGTTCACGACGGCGCTCCGGGTGAGGCTTCAAAGATGTTGTGCTTTGAAAAATTGGGAGATTTGGGACTGACGTAAACTGTGTTTTATGGTGACTCCTCTGTTGTTGCGTCTTCACAGCTGACCACCCATCAGGAATTGTGGGCTTTCATTGTGACCAACCTGGCCAGCGTCTATATCCGGGAAGGGAACCGGCATCAAGAGGTGAGAGCCTTGGTTTTGGGTCTGGAAAACCTCGTACTGAGCAAGGGAAAATATATTATTATTATTATTATTATTATTATTATTATTATTATTATCAACACAACGACGTTGTATGGCACAGCAAACAAGATAGATATGCTGGATTTCGTTTCGCAAAACCACAAGTCGAACACTTCCCAAGTGTCTAGGACTGTGTGATGTATTTTCTGATGATGTGTGCAGATCCCAGTAGGGTGGCCTTTTGCAGTTGGCAGATGGTGACAGACAGAAGGCCTGATCCTTGCAGCCCAGGAGCAAGCCATCAGAACAAATGCAATCAAGGCCAAGATTGAAAAATCAGCTGATGACCCAAAATGCAGACTGTGCAAGGAAACCGATGAAACCATTGATCATCTCCTCAGCTGCTGTAAGAAAATCGCACAGACAGACTACAAACAGAGGCACAACTATGTGGCCCAAATGATTCATTGGAACCTATGCCTCAAGTACCACCTCCCAGCAGCAAAGAACTGGTGGGATCACAAACCTGCAAAAGTATTGGAAAATGAACACGCAAAGATACTGTGGGACTTCCGAATCCAGACTGACAAAGTTCTGGAACACAACACACCAGACATCACAGTTGTGGAAAAGAACAAGGTTTGGATCATTGATGTTGCCATCCCAGGTGAAAAACAACAGGAAAAACTCAGCCGCTCTCAGGACCTCAAGATTGAACTTCAAAGACTCTGGCAGAAACCAGTACAGGTGGTCCCGGTGGTGATGGGCACACTGTGTGCTGTGCCAAAAGATCTCAGCCGGCATTTGGAAACAATAGACATTATTATTATTATTATTATTATTATTATTATTATTATTATTATTATTATTATGAATCCAGCATAATACAGAATCCAGCATATAAATCACATTTGCTGTGTCATACTCTGTTTTTGTGTCAATAATAATTATAATAATACAGCATATATATCTCATTTGCTGTGTCATACTGTTTTTGTGTCAATAATAATAATAATAATAATACAGCATATATATCTCATTTGTGTTATACTCTGTCTTATACTCTGTTTTTGTGTCAATAATAATAATAATCCAGCATATATATCTCATTTGCTGTGTCATACTGTTTTTGTGTCAATAATAATAATAATAATAATACAGCATATATATCTCATTTGTGTTATACTCTGTCTTATACTCTCTTTGTATCAATAATAATAATAATAATAATAATCCAGCATATATATATCATTTGCTGTGTCATACTGTCTTTGTGACAATAATAATAATAATAATAATAATAATAATAATAATACAGCATATATATCTCATTTGCTGTGTTTGTCTTTGTGTCAATAATAATAATAATCCAGCGTATATATCTCATTTGCTGTGTCATACTCTGTCTTTGTGTCAATAATAATATAATAATAATAATCAGCATCATACGAAATAATAGTTTTTTCCTCTTTTTCTCTTCTCTTGCCTAGCTATACAGTTTATTGGAACGGATAAATCCCGACCACAACTTCCCTGTGAGGTACGTTTGCTGGGTTAAGGCCATATATTTATGGGATTATTACTAATAATATTGCAATATAGTGGTATAGTACAACATCTATCTATATATATAAAAGAGTGATGGCATCACGGCAGTGGACAAAACAACAAAAGTAAACACCCCACAACCTCGAAAATTGACATCACAACCCCTCATCCATGCCTCTAGGTTGATACAACAAAAAGAAAAGAAAAATAAATTCCTAATTAGAGGGAGAGGAATAATTGTTTTTATCCAATTGCTGCCAGTTTGAAGGCTAAGCTCCGCCCACTTGGTCTCCTAGCAACCTCCTCAGCCCAGGGGACAGGCACAGTTAGGCCTCATTGAGGCCTCTTCCACAGGTTATCAGATTTTAACTGGATTATATGGCAGTGTAGACTCAAGGCTCTTCCACACAGCTATATAACCCATTTAGAATCTTATATTATCTGCTTTGAACTGGATTATCTTGACTCCACATTGCCGTATAATCCACTTCAGTGTGCATACTAAACATAAAGACAACCATACAACACACATTCAATACCACTACTACCTCAACAATTTCTCACCAACACCACCAGACAACTCCACAGCAACGCGTGGCCGGGCACAGCTAGTATCTATATATATAAAAGAGTGATGGCATCATGGCGACCCACAAAACAACAAAACTACAGGCCCTCCAACCTCGAAATTTGACAACACAACCCATCATCCACGCCTCTAGGTTGATACAACAAAAAGAAAAGAAAAATAAAGTCCTAATTAGAGAGAGAGGAATAATTGCTTTTATCCAATTGCTGCCAGTTAGAAGGCTAAGCTCCTCCAACTTGGTCTCCTAGCAACCCAATAAAAAATAATAAAAAACACTAAAAAGATTAATACAATAAAATACTATAATAACAGAAAATAACTAAAAATAATACAAGAAAATAATAAAATATAAAAAATAAAAATATAACTTACAATACAATTAAATAAAAAAATGCAAATAAAATCAAATAAAAATTACACAACAATTTTTAACCAATACCACCACCACCACTGTGCCACAGCAACGCGTGGCCGGCACAGCTAGTAGTAATATATAATGCTAATATTGTGCTACAGTAATTACTACATAGCATTAATGTGTAATGAACTACTTTTTCTGTCAAATTTGTTGTCTAACATGATGTTTTGGTGCTTAATTTGTAAAATCATAACCTATTTTGATGTTTAATAGGCTTTTCCTTAATGCCTCCTTATTATCCAACATATTCGCTTATCCAACATTCTGCCGGCCCGTTTTTGTTGGATAAGTGAGACTCTACTGTATAGCATAATTATATTATATTATATTATTATATACACACATGGCTCGCGCCATCTCACCAATCCTCAGACCTGAATACAGACTAATAACTGGGGCGGCTTCCAAACAAAAACTTTACTAGGTCTTACTTTCGAGGAAGGCCTTATATTTAGCAATTCAGAAAAACCTCTACTAGCTCTTACTTTCTGGGGATGTCTTATTTTCATGGAAACAGGCTTGTAATATATAATGCTAATATTGTGCTATTCTAATAATATATTTATGTACATATAATATAATATTTATAATAATATAATATACTAGCTGTGCCCGGCCACGCGTTGCTGTGGCAAAGTGGTGGTGGTATTGGTTAAAAATTGTGTAATTTTTATTTTACTTTATTTGCATTTTTTATTAATTTTATTGTAAGTTATATTTTTATTTATTATATTTTATTATTTTCTTGTATTATTTTTAGTTATTTTCTGTTATTATAGTATTTTATTGTATTAATTTTTTTAGTGTTTTTTATTATTTTTTATTGGGTTGCTAGGAGACCAAGTTGGAGGAGCTTAGCCTTCTAACTGGCAGCAATTGGATAAAAGCAATTATTCCTCTCTCTCTAATTAGGACTTTATTTTTCTTTTCTTTTTGTTGTATCAACCTAGAGGCGTGGATGATGGGTTGTGTTGTCAAATTTCGAGGTTGGGGGGCCTGTAGTTTTGTTGTTTTGTGGGTTGCCGTGATGCCATCACTCTTTTATATATATAGATTGTACCTACATAAAACTAGTAAGCCACTCTTGAGTCCCCTTTGGGGTGATAAGGGCGGGATATAAACGTAGTAAATAAATAAATGTAATTAAAGTGACGTCTGGATTTGCCCCTTTCTCCAGCTCCCACTGCCTCCGTGCGGCCGCCTTCTACATCCGCGGGCTCTTCTCCTTCTTCCAAGGGCGCTACAACGAAGCCAAGTGAGTGCTGTCCCTTCTTTCCCGTCTTGGGAATTGTAAAGGTCTGAGGCAGGGGTCCCCAAACTACGGCCCGGGGGCCGGATGCGGCCCTCCAAGGTCATTTACCTGGCCCCCACCCTCAGTTTTATAATATAACTAGCTGTGCCCGGCCACGCGTTGCTGTGTCTGAGTCTGGTGGTGTTGGTCAGTCTACATGAGGTTGTATTGATGCTGTGACCTCCACCTTCTTTATACTCACATTAGTCGTAGTATTTGAAGTCTGTGACCTTCTTCCATTTTTGTGTTGATTGATAATTGCTTGAGATCCCTGTTGTCTTTGGTTTGTTGTTAGTTGTAATGTCTGATTCTGCTGAGTGCGGTTTATATTTTTATTGTGGTACAATAGTCCTTTTTTTGTTTTGCCTGTGTAGGTGTTTATTATTATTGTTGTTGTTGTGGTCATGAAGGTTGGATAAGTTAGAGGCTACTGTATTGTTTTTTGGAGGCCCAGTGTGACTGGCCTCTCAGCCTCAGTGCCTGGCTGTTTCTTGCCTGTGATGGTGTTGATTCTTATTGTTGTTGTTGTTGTCATTGTTATTATTGTAATTGTTTTTTTGGAGGCCAAGTGTGAATGTAGGGATTGGGGAGGTGGATGAGTTGTGTTGTCAAATTTGGTATTTGTTATAGTCACAATGCGTTGTTGTGAGTTTTGTGGGTCCGGATTGTGGTTTTGTGGTGTAGTTGTGTTGTTACAACCGGGAGAAAAGGCTTTTGTGTTGTGTTGTCAAGTTTTGTATTTCTGGGGCGTTTAGTTGTGTTGTTATAGTCACGATGCATTGTTGTGAGTTTTGTGGGTCCGGATTGTGGTTTTGTGGTGTGGTTGTGTTGTTACAACCGGGAGGGAAGGCTTTTGCATTGTGTTGCCAAGTTTCGTATTTCTGGGGCGTTTAGTTGTATTGTTATAGTCATGATGCGTTGTTGTGAGTTTTGTGGGTCCTGTGTGGTTTTGTGGTGTGGTTGTGTTGTTACAACTGGGAGGGAAGGCTTTTGCATTGTGTTGCCAAGTTTTGTATTTCTGGGGCGTTTAGTTGTGTTGTTATCGCATGACGCGTTGTTGTGAGTTTTGTGGGTCCGGATTGTGGTTTTGTGGTGTGGTTGTGTTGTTGTAACCGGGAGGCAAGCCTTTTGCATTGTGTTGCCAAATTTCGTATTTCTGGGATGTTTAGTTTTGTTGTTATAGTCACTGCGCAAACAACTTTATCATTTTATATATATAGATATTTTATATCATTTTAAATAATGTAATATATTGTATATACATATAATATTGATAATAATATTATAATGTTATGTGATATAATACTAATAATACCATATAATAATATTAATTATATGATGTATATTACATATAATATTACAGTATAGTGGTATAGTTCAATATAGTAATATATAATGCTAATATTTTGCTATGCTAATAATATAATATATTGTATGTACATACAGCTGCTCGGAGTCCCCTTCGGGGTGAGAAGGGCGGGATATAAATGTAATAAATAAATGTAGTAGATGAATAAATAAATAATTTTAGACAGGCTCGCCCAAAGTCTGAAATGACTTGAAGGCACACAACAACAACAACAACAATCCTAATTAACTTGACTATCTCATTGGCCAGAAGCAGGCCCACACTTCCCATTGAAATCCTGATAGGTTTATGTTGGTTACAATTGTGTTGTCGAAGGCTTTCATGGCCGGGATCACAGGGTTGTTGTATGTCTTTCGGGCTGTGTGGCCATGTTCCAGAAGCATTCTCTCCTGACGTTTCGCCCACATCTATGGCAGGCATCCTCAGAGGTTGTGAGGTATGGAGAAAACTAAGCAAAGAGGTTAATATATATCTGTGGAAAGTCTAGGGTGAGAGAGGTCAGGGTGAATGTTGTGTAGTTAATCACTTAAATTAGCATTGAAAAGCTTATCTGCTGTCTTCTTCCTGCCTCTGGGGCATCCTTTGTTTAGAGTCGTTAACTGCCCTTGGTTGATTCATGTCTGGAAACCCTCTGTTTTCAGAGTATTGCTTTTTATTTACTGTTCTGATTTTTGAGTTTTTTAATACTGGTAGCCAGATTTTGTTCATTTTCATGGTTTCTTCCTTTCTGTTGAAGTTGTCCACATGCTTGTGGATTTCAATGGTAAACCATTGAAACCATGAAAATGAACAAAATCTGGCTACCAGTATTACAAAACTCAAAAATCAGAACAGTAAATAAAAAGCAATACTCTGAAAACAGAGGGTTTCCAGACATGAATCAACCTAGGGCAGTTAACGACTCTAAACAAAGGATGCCCCAGAGGCAGGAAGAAGACAGCAGATAAGCTTTTCAATGCTAATTTAAGTGATTAACTACACAACATTCACCCTGACCTCTCTCACCCTAGACTTTCCACAGATATATATTAACCCCTTTGCTTAGTTTTCTCCATCCCTCACAACCTCTGAGGATGCCTGCCATAGATGTGGGCGAAACGTCAGGAGAGAATGCTTCTGGAACATGGCCACACAGCCCGAAAGACATACAACAACCTTGGTTACAATTGTTTTCATTATCAACCTAGAGCCATGAATGATGGGTTGTGTTGTCAAATTTCGAGGTTGGGTGGCCTGTAGTTTTCTTGTTTTGTCCGCTGCCCTGATGCCATCACTCTTTTATATATATAGATTATTATTATTATTATACCCGCAAAAAAAAAAGTGGCATTCCTCCTCTCTCTCTCTTTCTTTTTGCTCCCGCAGGCGTTTTTTGCGGGAGACCCTGAAGATGTCCAACGCGGAGGACCTGAACCGGCTGACGGCCTGCTCCTTGGTCCTTCTGGGCCACATCTTCTACGTTTTGGGCAACCACCGGGTGAGTCGGACCCCGGAAGCCTCCCCAGTCACTTATTTTTTTTTTAATGCCTTTTAAATTTATTTGTGTGTTTTCATATTTGATATTTGTATTTGATATTTATTTATTTATTTATTTGCGACATTTATGATGATGATTATGATTATTATTATTATCATTATTATGATGGCGCGAGCCATGTGTGTATATAATAATATAATATAATATAATAATAATAATAATAATTATTATTATTATTATTTGCGACATTTATATACCGCCCTTCTCACCCCGAAGGGGACTCAGGGCGATTTACAAGTATATATACATACAATATATTATATTATACGAGTATATTGCAATATTATTAGTAATACTGCATGTAATATAAATATAAATATATTTTTATGCCGCCCTTCTCACCCCGAAGGGGACTCAGGGCGGTTTACAAGTATATATACATACAATATATTATATTATACGAGTATATTGCAATATTATTAGTAATACCGCATGTAATATAAATATAAATATATTTTTATGCCGCCCTTCTCACCCCGAAGGGGACTCAGGGCGGTTTACAAGTATATATACATACAATATATTATATTATACGAGTATATTGCAATATTATTAGTAATACTGCATGTAATATAAATATAAATATATTTTTATGCCGCCCTTCTCACCCCGAAGGGGACTCAGGGCGGTTTACAAGTATATATACATACAATATATTATATTATACGAGTATATTGCAATATTATTAGTAATACTGCATGTAATATAAATATAAATATATTTTTATGCCGCCCTTCTCACCCCGAAGGGGACTCAGGGTGGTTTATAAGTATATATACATACAATATATTATATTATACAACTATATCGCAATATTATTAGTAATATTGCATGTAATATAAATATACAATTATAATAGTGAATTATAATAATTATTACATTGTATTACATCATAATATTATTATTAATATTACATGTATATACAATGTATTATAATATTAGTATAGTATAATATTATTACATATCATTATATCATTAAATTATTAGTTATTAATTATTAATTATTAGTTCTTAAGTGCAAGGATTTCTGTATTCAGGTCTGAGCATTGGTGAGATGGCGCGAGCCATGTGTGTATATAATATATTATTATTATTATTATTATTATTATTATTATTATTATTATTATTATTTGTGACATTTATATACCGCCCTTCTCACCCCGAAGGGGACTCAGGGCGGTTTACAAGTATATATACATACAATATATTATATTATACAACTATATCGCAATATTATTAGTAATATTTCATGTAATATAAATATACAATTATAATAGTGAAGTATTATTATTATTATTAATATTAATATTAATATTACATGTATATACAATGTATTATAATATTAGTATAGTATAATATTATTATATATCATTATATCATTAAATATCACTGTATGCTGGTTTTATATCTGTGAACTGCCCCAAGTCTCTCTGGGGAGATGGTGGCGGGGTACAAAAATAAAATTATTATTATTATATTATTATTATTGACCCCGTCACTCTAGGAGAGCAACAACATGGTGGTGCCGGCCATGCAGCTGGCCAGCAAGATCCCGGATATGTCTGTGCAGCTGTGGTCCTCGGCCCTCTTGCGAGGTAACATCGGACTGTATATTGGGATTCGTTTTCACTGCAATAATAATAATATACTATAACTAGCTTTGCCCGGCCACGCGTTGCTGTGGCTTATGCTTTCAGAGTATTCTCTTTATTTACTGTCCTGGTTTTAGAGATTATATTGTTCTCTACTATTATTAATGGCTTTGAATGCAATCTCCTGCTTCTTGGCAGAATGGGGTTGGACTGGATGGCCCATGAGGTCTCTTCCAACTCTACTACCTTCTATCTATATATATAAAAGAGTGATGGCATCACGGCAGCGGACAAAACAACAAAAGTCAACACCCCACAACCTCGAAAATTGACAGCACAACCCTTCACCCACGCCTCTAGGTTGATACAACAAAAAGAAAAGAAAAATAAAGTCCTAATTAGAGGGAGGGGAATAATTGTTTTTATCCAATTGCTGCCAGTTAGAAGGCTAAGCTCCTCCAACTTGGTCTCCTAGCAACCCACTCACCCAGGGGACAGGCAGAGTTAGGACTCTTCCACACTGCCTATAAAATACAGATTATCAGATTTTAACTGGATTAGATGGCAGTGTAGACTCAAGGCCCTTCCACACAGCTATATAACCCATATAATCTTATATTATCTGCTTTAACTGGATTATCTGGACTCCACACCTTTACCCTTGACCTTTAACTACCACCAATTCCTCAATACTTTATTTGCCATACCACCAGACTTCGCCACAGCAACGCGTGGCCGGGCACAGCTAGTTTATCTATATATATATATATAAAAGAGTAATGGCATCACGGCGACCCACAAAACAACAAAACTACAGGTCCCACAACCTCGAAATTTGACGACACAACCCCTCACCCACGCCTCTAGGTTGATACAACAAAAAGCAAAGAAAAATAAAGTCCTAATTAGAGGGAGAGGAATAATTGTTTTTATCCAATTGCTGCCAGTTAGAAAGCTAAGCTCCGCTCACTTGGTCTCCTAGCAACCCACTCAGCCCAGGGGACCCCTTACCTTAACTACCACCAATTCCTCAATACTTTATTGCCCATACCACCAGACTTCGCCACAGCAACGCGTGGCCGGGCACAGCTAGTTTATCTATATATATATATATATAAAAGAGTAATGGCATCACGGCGACCCACAAAACAACAAAACTACAGGTCCCACAACCTCAAAATTTGACGACACAACCCCTCACCCACGCCTCTAGGTTGATACAACAAAAAGAAAAGAAAAATAAAGTCCTAATTAGAGGGAGAGGAATAATTGTTTTTATCCAATTGCTGCCAGTTAGAAAGCTAAGCTCCGCTCACTTGGTCTCCTAGCAACCCACTCAGCCCAGGGGACCCCTTACCTTAACTACCACCAATTCCTCAATACTTTATTGCCCATACCACCATACTTCGCCACAGCAACGCGTGGCCGGGCACAGCTAGTTCTATAATAAAATAATAATAAACTTTATTATTATAGATTATTTAGTATCCACTTCTCCTCACAGCTGCCATTATTATTATTATTATTATTATTATTATTATTATTGTACTACTGTCAGATCGTCCTTCTGGCGGTTGTTGTTTCCTGCTGCTCTGTTCACTCTTGTCTCTCCCTCGTTCTCTGCCCCAAAAGACCTGAACAAAGCCTGCGGGAATGCTATTGATGCCCACGAAGCGGCCCAGATGCACCAGAACTTCTCCCAGCAGCTGCTCCAGGACCACATCGAGGCCTGCAGCCTCCCGGAGCACAACCTCATCACGGTACGGGATGGCATGATCCTTGGCATAGATGAATTACGTTTTTACGTTATTGCCTTGTTGTCATGTTGATGATTTTATTGAGATACCTTTTAATCTATGTGGTGGAGGCTCCTTGTTTGGAGGCTTTGAAGCCGAGGCTGGATGGCTATCTGTCGGGGGACCTTTGAATGTGATTTTCCTGCTTCTTGGCAGAACGGGGTTGGACTGGACTATTTGTATTTTTTAATTAATTTTATTATAACTTATCTTTTTTATTTATTATATTTTATTATTTTGTTGTATTGTTTTTAGTTATTTTGTTATAGTATTTTATTGTATTAATTTTTTTAGTGTTTTTATTATTTTTATTGTATTATTTGTATTTATTTTATTTTTTATTCTTTTATTAACACTGGGCTGAGTGGGTTGCTAGGAGACCAAGTGGGCAGAGCTTAGCCTTCTAAGTGGCAGCAATTGGATAAAAACAATTATTTCTCTCCCTCTAATTAGGACTTTATTTTTCTTTGCTTTTTGTTGTATCAACCTAGAGGCGTGGATGATGGGTTGTGTTGTCAAATTTCGAGGTTGGGGGGCTTGTAGTTTTGTTGTTTTGTGGGTCGCCATGATGCCATCACTCTTTTATATATATAGGTTGTATGACACAGCAAACAAGATAGATATGCTGGATTTCGTATCACAAAATCGCAAGTCGAACACTTCCCAAGTGTCTAGGACTGTGTGATGTATTATTATTATTATTATTATTATTATTATTATTATTATTATTATTATTATTATGACACAGCAAACAAGATAGACATGCTGGATTTCATATCACAAGATCACAAGTCGAACACTTCCCAAGTGTCTAGGGCTGTGTGATTTATTATTATTATTATTATTCTTATTATTATTATATTTTTATCTCTGGACTGAGATTGCTCCCTGCTTGGGCAGTAATGACACGATCGTCAGCGTAGATGAAACTCTATAATAATAATAATAATAATAATAATAATAATATTTTTATCTCTGGACTGAGATTGTTCCCTGCTTGGGCAGTGATGGCACGATTGTCAGCATAGATGAAACACTATAATAATAATAATAATAATAATAATAATAATAATAATTATTATTATTATTATTATTATTATTATTATATTTTTATCTCTGGATTGCGATTGCTCCCTGCTTGGGCAGTGATGGTACAATCGTCAGCATAGATTAAACTATTATTATTATTATTATTATTATTATTATTATTATTATTATATTTTTATCTCTGGACTGAGACTGCTCCCTGCTTGGGCAGTGATGGCACGATTGTCAGCATAGATGAAACTTATTATTATTATTATTATTATTATTATTATTATTATATTTTCATCTCTGGACTGAGATTCCTCCCTGCTTGGGCAGTGATGGCATGATTGTCAGCATAGATGAAACTTATTATTATTATTATTATTATTATTATTATTATTATATTTTTATCTCTGGACTGAGATTGGTCCCTGCTTGGGCAGTGATGGCACGATCATCAGCGTAGATGAAACTTATTATTATTATTATTATTATTATTATTATTATATTTTTATCTCTGGACTGAGACTGCTCCCTGCTTGGGCAGTGATGGCACGATCATCAGCGTAGATGAAACTTATTATTATTATTATTATTATTATTATTATTATTATTATTATATTTTTATCTCTGGACTGAGACTGCTCCCTGCTTGGGCAGTGATGGCACGATCATCAGCGTAGATGAAACTTATTATTATTATTATTATTATTATTATTATTATTATATTTTTATCTCTGGACTGAGACTGCTCCCTGCTTGGGCAGTGATGGCACGATCATCAGCGTAGATGAAACTTATTATTATTATTATTATTATTATTATTATTATATTTTTATCTCTGGACTGAGACTGCTCCCTGCTTGGGCAGTGATGGCACGATCATCAGCGTAGATGAAACTTATTATTATTATTATTATTATTATTATTATTATTATTATTATTATATTTTTATCTCTGGACTGAGACTGCTCCCTGCTTGGGCAGTGATGGCACGATCATCAGCGTAGATGAAACTTATTATTATTATTATTATTATTATTATTATTATTATTATTATTATATTTTTATCTCTGGACTGAGACTGCTCCCTGCTTGGGCAGTGATGGCACGATCATCAGCTTAGATGAAACTTATTATTATTATTATTATTATTATTATTATATTTTTATCTCTGGACTGAGACTGCTCCCTGCTTGGACAGTGATGGCACGATCATCAGCGTAGATGAAACATTATTATTATTATTATTATTATTATTATAATATTTTTATCTCTGGACTGAGACTGCTCCCTGCTTGGGCAGTGATGGCACGATCATCAGCGTAGATGAAACATTATTATTATTATTATTATTATTATTATTATATTTTTATCTCTGGACTGAGACTGCTCCCTGCTTGGGCAGTGATGGCACGATCATCAGCGTAGATGAAACTTATTATTATTATTATTATTATTATTATTATTATTATTATTATTATTATTATTATATTTTTATCTCTGGACTGAGATTGGTCCCTGCTTGGGGCAGTGATGGTGTAGATGAAACCCTTTGTCCTTTGTGGAAACGGGAACAGATTGAATGTGACAATCCAAACCTCCCGTCACTCAAAACCTTATTGTTGTGTTGTTTGTTTTGTGCTTCCAGTGGACGGACGGGCCTCCGCCGGTGCAGTTCCAGGCCCAGAACGGACCCACCACCAGCTTGGCCAGTTTGTTGTGAAGCAGAAAAAGAGACAAAAATGGGGTCTTTTCTTCGTACGGAGCTCTTTTTTTTTTTTAATGGGACGAAAATCATGACGGACTTTCCTCTGCCGCCGGAAGCTTGCTGTACATAGATATGTATATTTGCGTGTTGTGTGTGTGTGTGTGTGTGTGCGCGAGAGAGAGAGAGAACGGGGTCTCTTCTTCCTTCTCAGAATTAGATTTGTACCATTTTTGTGTGA
The DNA here is from genome assembly GCF_035594765.1 of Anolis carolinensis. NCBI lineage: Eukaryota > Metazoa > Chordata > Lepidosauria > Squamata > Anolidae > Anolis > Anolis carolinensis. Next base: position 31,983,798 of record NW_026943818.1, on the reverse strand, counting down.
TTTTTTTTGTGTGTGTGTGTCACGAAGGACCGACCCTGGCCTTTGTTGACGTTTTGTATCCCCGAAACCGGTGTATTTCTCGCCTTTTTGGTTCCCCAGAAATACGATAAATCGGTCCCAAGAGCAACGCCGTCCCTTTTGTGGCTTCGCTCTTTGTCCCCGTACTCTTGGGTCTGGCCATGTGCCGGTAGCATTCTCTCCTGACGTTTTGCCTGCATCTAGGGCAGGCATCCTCAGAGGTTGTGAGGTCTGTGGGGTTATATATATATATATATATATATATATATATATATATATCCAGTAGAGGCTCACTTATCCAACATAAACGGGCCGGCAGAACATTGGATAAGCGAATATGTTGGATGATAAGGAGGGATCAAGGAAAAGTCTATTAAACATCAAATTAGGTTATGGTTTTACAAATTAAGCACCAAAACATCATGTTTTACAACAAATTTGACAGAAAAAGTAGTCCAATATACAGTAATGCTATGTAGTAATTACTGTATTTATGAATTTAGCAACAAAATATCATGATGTATTGAAAACATTGACTACAAAAATGCGTTGGATAATCCAGAACGTTGGATAAGCGAGTGTTGGATCAGTGAGACTCTACTGTATATATATGGCATCCTCAGAGGTTGTGAGGTCTGTTAAAAACTAAGCAAGTGGGGTTTTTATACATATATATATATATATATATATATATATATACACAGTAGAGTCTCACTTATCCAACATAAACAAATTAATTGATATTCATACAAATAAGTTGATACGAATAATACAAATTGATATTCATATAAATTGATATCAATACAAATTAGTTGATATTCATACAAATGGATATCAATACAAATTAGTATTAGTGAAAATTGATATTAATATCAATTTATATTAAATAATTGATATTGATACACATTAATACATATTAATATTAATGGGAATGCAGTTAATAAAAAAAATTAAGTGATACGAATTGATTCATATCAATGCAAATTGATATTAATACGAATCAATAAGATATTGATTGATGCGAATCCATAGATATTGATTGATACGAATCCATAGATATTGATTGATACGAATCCATAGATATTGATTGATATGAATTGGTGTGAATTAATTGATATTAATTGATATTAATTGGTACGTATTAATTGATATTAATTAACTGATATTAATTAATTCCGATTTGTATTTTTAAAGGCAAGAGTTGACCTTGTGTTCCCAACTTTTGGCCTTCCAGGTATTTTGGACTTCATCTCCCACCGTTCCTAGCGAGTCCCCTAATCATGGATTTTATTCTAATTGGGAGTATTTATTGCCTCCGGAAAGCCACAATTACCCAGAATTACTGTCAATGACGATCCCCGTGTTATAGTCGATGTGTACAGTTTTGTTTTTTAGCATAAAGAACTATGCAAAAACGGGGAAAGCGGCTGATTGGGTCTTTATTTCTTCATATTTGCTCAAGTTTCTAGTCCTCATGGCTGAGATCTCACCATTGACTCTAGCTGGGGGCGTGGCCAGCCTCTGGGGGCGTGGCCAGACTGAGGGGGCGTGTCTTCAATGTGTTGTGTTGTCATTACTGGGCTAAGACAGCCTTGAGGGTTCTCATTGGTCGGCCTATGGTGTCTATCAAACGACACCAGCCAATGAGAGCTCTACATGTCCCTCCCCTTTTCTCATGGCTGAGTTAGTGTTATAATTGCTGGGTTCAGCCACTCGAAGCTTCTCATTGGTCTGCCTGTGATGTCTATCAAACGATACTGGCCAATGAGAACTCTACATGTCCCTCCCCTTTTCTTATTTCTGGGTTAGTGTAGCTATCATTGCTGGGTTCAGATACTCTCGAGGCTTCTCATTGGTCGGACTTCGACGTCCATCAAACTTCGCTTGGCAACGAGAACTGTCCCGCCCCCTATCATTGCTGGACCGCCTCTTCTCATTGCTGGGCTAAAACACCCTCGTGGTTTCTCATTGGTCGGGCTTCGACGTCCATCAAACTTCGCTTGGCAACGAGAACTCTACCTGTCCCGCCCCCTATCATTGCTGGGCCGCCTCTTCTCATTGCCGGGCTAAAACACCCTCGAGGCTTCTCATTGGTCGGACTTCGACGTCCATCAAACTTCGCTTGGCAACGAGAACTGTCCCGCCCCCTATCATTGCTGGGCCGCCCCTTTTCTCATTTCAGGGCTAAAACACCCTCGTGGTTTCTCATTGGTCGGGCTTCGACGTCCATCAAACTTCGCTTGGCAACGAGAACTCTACCTGTCCCGCCCCCTATCATTGCTGGGCCGCCTCTTCTCATTGCCGGGCTAAAACACCCTCGAGGCTTCTCATTGGTCGGACTTCGACGTCCATCAAACTTCGCTTGGCAACGAGAACTGTCCCGCCCCCTATCATTGCTGGGCCGCCCCTTTTCTCATTTCAGGGCTAAAACACCCTCGTGGTTTCTCATTGGTCGGGCTTCGACGTCCATCAAACTTCGCTTGGCAACGAGAACTCTACCTGTCCCGCCCCCTATCATTGCTGAGCCGCCTCTTCTCATTGCCGGGCTAAAACACCCTCGAGGCTTCTCATTGGTCGGACTTCGACGTCCATCAAACTTCGCTTGGCAACGAGAACTGTCCCGCCCCCTATCATTGCTGGGCCGCCCCTTTTCTCATTTCAGGGCTAAAACACCCTCGTGGTTTCTCATTGGTCGGACCTCGACGTCCATCAAACTTCGCTTGGCAACGAGAACTCTACATGTCCCGCCCCTATCATTGCTGGACCGCCCCTTTTCTCATTTCAGGGCTAAAACACCCTCGTGGTTTCTCATTGGTCGGACATCGACGTCCATCAAACTTCGCTTGGCAACGAGAACTCTACATGTCCCGCCCCTATCATTTCTGGGCCGCCCCTTTTCTCATTTCAGGGCTAAAACACCCTCGTGGTTTCTCATTGGTCGGACATCGACGTCCATCAAACTTCGCTTGGCAACGAGAACTCTACATGTCCCGCCCCTATCATTTCTGGGCCGCCCCTTTTCTCATTTCAGGGCTAAAACACCCTCGTGGTTTCTCATTGGTCGGACATCGACGTTCATCAAACATCGCTTGGCAACGAGAACTCTACATGTCCCGCCCCCTATCATTGCTGGGCCGCCTCTTATTGCCGGGCTAAAATACCCTCGAGGCTTCTTATTGGTCGGATCTCGACGTTCATCAAACCTCGCTGGGCAATGAGAACTCTATAAGTCCCTCCCCTTTTTTGTGGACTCGCTTTTGATTGGTGGGTTGGCGGGAGCGGCTGCGAGATAATACTATGGCACCAAGGGGGCGTGGTTTTAAAAGAAGGTGGGTTTGAAAGCAGTGTTACCCAATGAGCATCGAGGAGTGGCTGTTGGAGAGGCCAATGAGGGGCGGGAAGGCGAGAGAATGAGGGAAGAGAAGCGGAGGGCGTGGCTATAAAGAAGTCGTATCAAAGAGGAGGAGCCTCAAAGATGCTGACCAATGAGCGTCGAGGAGAAGCAGGGGGCGTGACCAATGAGTGGGAAAAGGCGAGAGGAGGAGTATGAAAGGGGCCAATGAGCGTCGAGGGGAAGCAGTGGGCGTGGCTAATGCTGAAGTGAGGAAAAATAGTCGAAGAAGTGCCCGCCTTTTTTTATTTCCGCCTCTTCTCGCGCATGCGCAGTGCTTCTCCGGGCCCTTCCCCCTCAGGAGTCGCCGCCGCCGCCGCCGCCGCCGCGCTCTTCCTCTTCTTCCTCTTCCTCTTCCTGCTCCTCGTCCTCGTCCTCCTGTCAGCGGCCACCTGAGGCAGCCGCGTCCCCTTCGAGGAGGAGGACGAGGCCGGACTTCCACCACTACGACCAGGAGGAGGAAGAGGCCTAGCTAGGCCTCCCAAGGCGGCGGCGGCGACGACGACGACTCTGAGGTAAAAAAAAAAATAATACCCGGATGAGAAGTTTTGTGCTTGGCTTGGCGGGCGAGGCCTAGCCTTCCACCCCGCCCGCCTGTAGAGTTGCGATGGATACATAATATAAGTGTTTGTGAGGGGAAGTGCCCCTGACACGTGTCAGGAAACGCATGTGGGAACGCGCAGACCCCCCAAAAGAGAGTTTCTTCTCGTGTTTCTGGCCTGTTTGGGAATCAGGGCCAGCTAACACCTCCCAACCAAGGATTCCCCCAGGCATTGAAGCTGCAAGGCCATTATTATTATTATTATTTAATATCATTCCAGACAGCAAACAATCAGGGCCAGCTAACACTTCCCAACCAAGGATCCCCCCAGGCTTTGAAGTTGCAAGGCTATTATTATTATTATTATTTAATATCATTCCAGACAGCAAACAATCAGGGCCAGCCAACACCTCCCAACCAAGGATTCCCCCAGGCTTTGAAGTTGCAAGATTATTATTATTATTATTTATTCCAGACAGCAAACAATCAGGGCCAGCTAACACCTCCCAACCAAGGATTCCCCCAGGCTTTGAAGTTGCAAGATTATTATTATTATTATTTATTCCAGACAGCAAACAATCAGGGCCAGCTAACACCTCCCAACCAAGGATTCCCCCAGGCTTTGAAGTTGCAAGATTATTATTATTATTATTATTATTTATTCCAGACAGCAAACAATCAGGGCCAGCTAACACCTCCCAACCAAGGATTCCCCCAGGCTTTGAAGTTGCAAGATTATTATTATTATTATTTATTCCAGACAGCAAACAATCAGGGCCAGCTAACACCTCCCAACCAAGGATTCCCCCAGGCTTTGAAGTTGCAAGATTATTATTATTTTTATTTATTCCAGACAGCAAACAATCAGGGCCAGCTAACACCTCCCAACCAAGGATCCCCCCAGGCATTGAATCTGCAAGGCCATTATTTATGATTTATTATTATTATTCCAGACAGCAAACAATCAGGGCCAGCTAATACTTCCCAACCAAGGATTCCCCCAGGCTTTGAAGTTGCAAGATTATTATTATTTCTTCCAGACAGCAAGCAATCAGGGCCAGCTAACACTTCCCAACCAAGGATTTCCCCCAGGCCTTGAAACTGCAAGGCCATTATTATTATTATTATTATTATTATTATTATTATTATTATTATTATTATGTAATATTCCAGACAGCAAACAATCAGGGCCAGCTAACACTTCCCAACCAAGGATTCCCCCAGGCTTTGAAGTTGCAAGATTATTATTATTATTATTATTATTATTATTATTATTATTATTATTTATTCAAGACAGCAAGCAATCAGGGCCAGCTAACACCTCCCAACCAAGGATTCCCCCAGGCTTTGAAGTTGCAAGGCTATTATTATTATTATTTAATATCATTCCAGACAGCAAACAATCAGGGCCAGCTCACACCTCCCAACCAAGGATTCCCCCAGGCTTTGAAGCTGCAAGGCCATTATTTATGATTTATTATTATTATTATTATTATTCCAGACAGCAAACAATCGGCCAGCTAACACCTCCCAACCAAGGATCCCCCCAGGCTTTGAAGCTGCAAGGCCATTATTATTATTATTATTATTATTATTATTATTATTTATCATTCCAGACAGCAAACAATCAGGGCCAGCTAACATCTCCCAATCAAGGATTCCTCCAGGCATTGAATCTGCAAAGCCATTATTATTATTAATTATTATTATTATTCCAGATAGGAGACAATCAGGGCCAGCTAACACCTCCCAACCAAGGATTCCCCCAAGGCAGGAAGCAGCCAGGCTATGAAGCTGCAAAGTCATTCGAATCTAATAAAGCTCGCGACTCGAATTCCAGACAAACAATCGGGGCCAGCTAACACCTCCAGACTAAGGATTTCCCCCCAAGGCAAAAATGGAAAGGCTGCAGAAATAACATAAAAATTGTATGATAAGGTTCTTATTATTCTTATTATTATTATTATTGAGATAGGGCTTATGCTAGGAGGAGGCAGGCGGCATCTTGAGCTGCGTTTTCCTTGTCTTAATTAATTAACGAATGGAGTTGATGCTGTCGTCAGGTAAACATTTTGACTCGACAACTGCACGGATTAATTAGGCGACACGACACGGGCGTCGTTATGCAACGCTGATTAAAATGGTGGGTGACATTGCTGTTATCGAGCAGCGTTGGCTTTGACAGCTTGCGTCCACACGTGTCCCAACTAATGCAGTTTCGTACCACTTTAATTGCCAGTTTAGGGAATCCTGGGATTTGTAGTTTGGCACTCGTTGGCAGACTTTGTCAGGCTACAATGATTTATTTCCAGTATTTCTATCATTGCCAATTCAGGGCAGTGGAACCACCTGCCATAGATGTGGGCGAAACGTCAGGAGAGAATGCTACTGGGACATGGCAGAGACATCCCGGAAAACTCGCCGCAGCCTCCGATAGCCAAACATTTACAACATTTAACAATCCTGAATATAGATTGTATAAGGGAACACTTTTCAGGTTTTTTCCAGGAATATCTGGGTCAGTCAACAAGCTGCAGATTTTCTTTTTATTTTCTTTTTGAACGGAAATTAAAAATAGAACTCAACAAGTGGGAGTTGTTTTAAAAAAGCAAATATTCCCTGCTAAGTAGATAGAGATCGGCGACTACTAGCATATTACTAGCATTTGACTACTAGCATATTAATAATAAATAAATAAATACTGTATATATATTATAATATATTGTATATACATGTAATATTAATAATATGATGATGCAATACAATGTAATAATTATAATTCACTATTATAATTGTATATTTATATCACATGCAATATTACTAATAATATTGCAATATACTCGTATAATATAATATATTGTATGTATATAGACTTGTAAACCGCCCTGAGTTTCCTTCGGAGTGAGAAGGGTGGGATATAAATGTCGCTAATAAATAATAAATAATAAATAAATATACCCTTTTTTAGGACTGAAAAAAAACCTCCTCGGCTTATACTTGAGGGTCCTGGTGGGCTTATATTCAGGTCGGCTTATACTCAAGTATATATGGTATATTTATTATTTTTCTCTATTATTATTGGTATTGTTACATTTATTATTTTACTCTATTAATTATTATTATTACATTATTTTATTATTGTCACTACTCTATTTTTATTATTATTAATACATTTATTATTGTACTCTTTATTATTACATTTATTATTTTACTCTATTAATTATTATTATTACATTATTTTATTATTGTCACTACTTTATTTTTATTATTAATAATACATTTATTATTGTACTCTTTATTATTACATTTATTATTTTACTCTATTAATTATTATTATTACATTATTTTATTATTGTCACTACTCTATTTTTATTATTATTAATACATTTATTATTGTACTCTTTATTATCACATTTATTATTTTACTCTATTAATTATTATTATTACATTATTTTATTATTGTCACTACTCTATTTTTATTATTATTAATACATTTATTATTGTACTCTTTATTATTACATTTATTATTTTACTCTATTAATTATTATTATTACATTATTTTATTATTGTCACTACTCTATTTTTATTATTATTAATACATTTATTATTGTACTCTTTATTATTACATTTATTATTTTACTCTATTAATTATTATTATTACATTATTTTATTATTGTCACTACTCTATTTTTATTATTATTAATACATTTATTATTGTACTCTTTATTATTACATTTATTATTTTACTCTATTAATTATTATTATCACTACTCTATTTTTATTATTAATACATTTATTTTTGTACTCTTTATTATTACATTTATTATTTTACTCTATTAATTATTATTATTACATTATTTTATTATTGTCACTACTCTATTTTATTATTATTAATACATTTATTATTGTACTCTTTATTATTACATTTATTATTTTCCTGTATTTATTATTATTATTACATGTATTATTTCACTCTATTATTATTATTGAAAGGATAAATATAAGCCGAGGCACCTAATTTGACCACAAAAAACTGGGAAAACACTGACTCCAGTATAAGCCGAGATACCAATAAAATTACATTAATTTGAGGCCTCAGTAGTTTAAATGTTTTGGAATATTTACATAAAACTGTAATTTAAGATACGACCGTTCAACTCTGATTAAATCATTATTTTCAATGTCAATGTGCTTATGTATCATTTTAATAATAGCAGAGTGAAATAATAAATGTAATAATAATAATAATAAATGGAGTAAAATAATAAATGTATTAAATGAATAAACAAACTCTGTAATGATATAACGATGGATCTGTAGGTTTTCTGGGCTATGTCTCTGGAAGCATTCTCTCCTGACATTTCGCCCACATCTGTGTGGTGGTGAGGTCTGTTGGAAATAATGTTTTGCACGTAGAATAACATTAAGAAGGCCACATATTTATTGCGAGTGGGGCAGAAAGAAGGGATTTTGACCGTGGCCTAAGTGGTGGCAGATGGTTGTCTGGGAAGGGTTGTCTCAATGAAAGGAGCTTTGGCTCAATGACGGCAGGGACGGACTTGGGACTCAAGACTGTTGTTGTTTTGTTGTCTTTCCGTTTGTGCGTTGTACACAAATCCACCAGTTTCCTACCTGGCCCACCCAGAGGCAAGAGTGGTTTGTGTTAGTGTTGTGCTGTTGGATGGAATTGCTGTTCGTTTTGTCCTGTCTCATTTTCGTATTCGTTATTGTTATTAATATTATTATTAACACCCATTGGCACACATGAGATGTCATTGGGAGGCACTCCTCTCTCAGACTCAGCTTAGGGTCCCAGAATAATCATTGTTATTAATATTAATATTATTAAGACCCATTGGCACACATCTGATGTCACAAGGAAGCAGCCCTCTCTCAGACTCAGCCTAGGGTCCTAGAATAACTATTGTTATTAATATTGGTACACATCAAATGTCACGGGGTAGCAGACCTCTCCCAGACTCAGCTTAGGGTCCCAGAATAACCATTGTTATTAATATTAATATTATTAAGACCCATTGGCACACATCAGATGTCATTGGAAGGCACTCCTCTCTCAGACTCAGCTTAGGATCCCAGAATAACCATTGATATTAATATTATTATTAACACCCATTGGCACACATCAGATGTCACAAGGAAGCAACCCTCTCTCAGACTCAGCTTAGGGTCCCAGAATAACTATTGTTATTAATATTAATATTATTAAGACTCATTGGCACACATCAGATGTCATTGGGAGGCACTCCTCTCTCAGACTCAGCGTAGGGTCCCAGAATACTATTAATATTATTATTAACACCCTTGGCACACATCAGATGTCATTGGGAGGCACTCCTCTCTCAGACTCACCTTAGGGTCCCAGAATAACTATTGTTATTAATATTAATATTATTAAGACTCATTGGCACACATCAGATGTCACGAGGAAGCAGCCCTCTCTCAGACTCAGCTTAGGGTCCCAGAATGACTATTGTTATTGATATTAATATTATTAACACCCATTGGCACACATCTGATGTCATTGGGAGGCACTCCTCTCTCAGACTCAGTTTAGGGTCCCAGAATAACTCTTGTTATTAATATTAATATTATTATTAACACCCTTGGCACACATCACATGTCATTGGGAGGCATTCCTCTCCCAGACTTAGCTTAGGGTCCCAGAATAACTATTGTTATTAATATTGGCACATGTCAGATGTCACAAGGAAGCAGCCCTCTCTCAGACTCAGCTTAGGGTCCTAGAATAACTATTGTTAATAATATTGGTACTCGTCAGATGTCATGAGGAAGCAGCCCTCTCTCAGACTCAGCCTAGGGTCCTAGAATAACTATTGTTATTAATATTGGTACACATCAGATGTCACGGGGAAGCAGACCTCTCCCAGACTCAGCTTAGGGTCCCAAAATGACTATTGTTATTAATTTTATTATTAAGACCCATTGGCACACATCAGATGTCATTGGGAGGCACTCCTCTCTCAGACTCAGCTTAGGGTCCCAGAATAACTATTGTTATTAATATTAACACCCATTGGCACACATCAGATGTCACGAGGAAGCAGCCCTCTCTCAGACTCAGCTTAGGGTCTGAGAATGACTATTGTTATTAATATTAAGAACCATTCGCACACATCAGATGTCACGGGGAAGCAGCCCTCTCTCAGACTCAGCTTAGGGTCCCAGAATAACTATTGTTATTAATATTAACACCCATTGGCACACATCAGATGTCACAAGGAAGCAGACCTCTCTCAGACTCAGCTTAGGGTCCCAGAATATTGTTATTAATATTAATATTATTATGAACACCCTTTGGCACACATCAGATGTCACAAGGAAGCAGACCTCTCTCAGACTCAGCTTAGGGTCCCAGAATAACTATTCTTATTAATATTGGTACTCATCAGATGTCACGGGGAAGCAGCCCTCTCTCAGACTCAGCTTAGGGTCCCAGAATATTGTTATTAATATTAATATTATTATGAACACCCATTGGCCACATCAGATGTCATGGGGAGGCACTCCTCTCTCAGACCCAGCTTAGGGTCCCGGAATAACTATTAATATTAATATTAACACCGATTGGCACACGTCAGATGTCACGGGGAACCCTCAGGGCTCTTCATCCATCCCTCCATCGCTCCTGCTTGGCTCAGCAGCCCTGAGAACTGGTTATGCTAAGCCGTTTCCTGTCCTGTCAGGCAACCCCTCCTCCATTTTATGGCCAGGAGTGCGAATTCCCCAAAGACGGGCAACTTTGAAGCCGCGAAATGGAGACGGATGGGTTGGCCTTCACTCTGTGCGCACCAATGTCTTGGAAAAGTCACGTGGAGTGTGGGATGCAGGGGTGCAAGAATGTAAACAAAGCAAGGCCGATTCAATGCGGGATAAACCATAGAATAAAATTATGATGATTATTATTGTTGTTATTATTATTATTATTATTATCTCATGTAGTTCTGTAGATTATTATTATTATTATTATTATTATTGTTGTTGTTGTTGTTATTGTATGACACAGCAAACAAGATAGACATGCTGGATTTCGTATCACAAAATCACAAGTCGAACATTTCCCAAGTGTCTCGGAATGTGTGATGTATCTTCAGATAATGCACGCAGATCCCAGTAGGGTGGCCTTTTGCAGTTGACAGATTTATTATTATTATTATTATTATTATTATTATTATTATTATTATTATTATTATTATATTGTATGACACAGCAAACAAGATAGACATGCTGGATTTCGTATCACAAAATCACAAGTCGAACACTTCCCAAGTGTCTAGGACTGAGTTGTTGTTGTTGTTGTTGTTGTTGTTGTTGTATGACACAGCAAACAAGATAGACATGCTGGATTTCGTTTCACAAAATCAGAAGTCAAACACTTCCCAAGTGTCTAGGACTGTGTGATGTCTTTATTATTATTATTATTTTATTATGACACAGCAAACAAGATAGATATGATGGATTTCATATTATTATTATTATTATTATTATTATTATTGTTGTTGTTGTTGTTGTTGTTGTTGTTGTTGTTATTGTATGACACAGCAAACAAGATAGACATGCTGGATTTCGTATCACAAAATCACAAGTCGAACACTTCCCAAGTGTCTAGGACTATGTGATGTATATTGTTGTTGTTGTTGTTGTTATTGTATGACACAGCAAACAAGATAGGCATGCTGGATTTCGTATCACAAAATCACAAGTTGAACACTTCCCAAGTGTCTAGGACTGTATTATTGTTGTTGTTGTTGTTGTTGTTGTATGACACAGCAAACAAGATAGATATGCTGGATTTCGTTTCACAAAATCACAAGTCGAACACTTCCCAAGTGTCTAGGACTGTGTTGTTGTTGTTGTTGTTGTTGTTGTTGTTGTTGTATGACACAGCAAACAAGATAGACATGCTGGATTTCGTATCACAACATCACAAGTCGAACACTTCCCAAGTGTCTAGGACTGAGTTGTTGTTGTTGTTGTTGTTGTTGTTGTATGACACAGCAAACAAGATAGACATGCTGGATTTCGTATCACAACATCACAAGTCGAACACTTCCCAAGTGTCTAGGACTGTGTGATGTCTTTATTATTATTATTATTTTATTATGACACAGCAAACAAGATAGATATGATGGATTTCATATTATTATTATTATTATTATTATTGTTGTTGTTGTTATTGTATGACACAGCAAACAAGATAGACATGCTGGATTTCGTATCACAAAATCACAAGTCGAACACTTCCCAAGTGTCTCGGAATGTGTGATGTATCTTCAGATAATGCACGCAGATCCCAGTAGGGTGGCCTTTTGCAGTTGACAGATTATTATTATTATTATTATTATTATTATTATTATTATTATTATTATTGTGTGACACAGCAAACAAGATAGGCATGCTGGATTTCGTATTACAAAATCACAAGTCAAACACTTCCCAAGTGTCTAGGACTGTGTGATTTATTATTATTATTATTATTATTATTATTATTATTATTATTATTATTATTATTTACTACATTCATATATCCCTGTGGAATGAAGTCCAGGATGGGAGAAAGAACCCTTGCCGTTGCCCTTGGCCAGCTTGATCAGCACCGAATGGCCTTGCAGCTTCAAAGCCTGGCTGATAACTTTTGTTGGGGGGTGTTAGCTGGCCCTGATTGTTTCCTGTCTGGAATTTCTGTTTTCTGAGTGTTGATCTGTGGAACGATGCCCAGGCTTGGAGGAAGAACCCTTGGCCAGCTTGATCAGTACCAAATGGCCTTGCAGCTTCAAAGCCTGGCTGATACTTTTGTTGGGAGGTGTTAGCTGGCCCTGATTGTTACATGCCTGGAATTCCTGTTTTATGAGTGTTGATCTGTGGAATGATGTCCAGGGTGGAAGAAAGAATCCTTGTTGTGGCCTTTGGCCGGCTTGATTAGCACTGAATGGCCTTGCAGCTTCAAAGCCTGGTTGGTATTTGGTTGGGAGATGTTAGCTGGCCCTGATTGTTTCATGCCCGCAATTCCTTTTTTTCTGAGTGAATGTCCAGGGTGGGAGAAAGAACCCTTCTCGTTGCCCTTGGCTGGCTTGATTAGCACTGAATGGCCTTGCAGCTTCAAAGCCTGGCTGATAACTCTTCTTGGGAGGTGTTAGCTGGCCCTGATTGTTTCGTGTCTTTTTTTTTTTTCTGAGTGTTGTTCTTGTTAGGGTGCGTGGTCTCTTGAGCCCCAAAAGTAAATAAACCCAATGAGGAAAAAAATAAGTAAATAAACCCAATGAGAAAAAAAAAGTAAATAAACCCAATGAGAAAAAAATAAGTAATAATTAACCCAGTGAGAAAAAAATAAGAAAATAAACCCAATGAGGAAAAAAATAAGTAAATAAACCCAATGAGAAAAAAATAAGTAATTAAACCCAATGAGGAAAAAAAATAAGTAAATAAATCCAATGAGAAAAAAATAAGTAAATAAACTCAATGAGGAAAAAATAAGTAAATAAACCAAATGAGAAAAAAATAAGTAATTAAATCCAATGAGAAAAAAATAAGTAAATAAACCCAATGAGAAAAAAATAAGTAATTAAATCCAATGAGAAAAAAATAAGTAAATAAACCCAATGAGAAAAAAATAAGTAATTAAATCCAATGAGAAAAAAATAAGTAATTAAATCCAATGAGAAAAAAATAAGTAATTAAACCCAATGAGAAAAAAATAAGTAATTAAACCCAATGAGAAAAAAAAATATATTAAATCGAATTACTTAGTGGCTTGGAGTGGAAAGGGGCGTGGCTTAAAGGGAGGGGCGGGGCCAGCAAGAGGAAGGGGAGGGGACAAAGCCCCTCCCCTGAGTGCGCATGCGCGGACTCCATGTGTAAGAGGCGCCTTTGGAGAAAGGAGGGGGCGGCCGGATTAGAGGAAGGAAGGAAGGAAAGAAGGAAGGAAAAGAGAGAGAAAAAGAAGCCTTTTTGGGGGAGAAAGAGAGAAGAAAAAAGGATCTTCTTGCCCCAAGTGGATCCCTCTGGGGCTTTGGTGGGTGCAGCTCTCTTTCAAAGTTTTTTCCCATAGTAGTTGGGTTGCAAAAATATATGTATTTTAAGTGTGTTTATGTGTGTGTGTGTATGTGTGTGTGTGTGTGTGTGTATGTATATATATATATATGTCTTTTTCCACCTCCAAAAAATTGAATTAATGTCCATCCAAAGGAGAAAGGTCCAAAAGTTCATCTTAACTGGGTT
>NW_026943818.1:31962091-31967091 GCF_035594765.1 Anolis carolinensis | reverse complement strand
GTAAGCCGCCCCAAGTCCCCGCGGAGAGATAAAAGTTTTATTATTATTATTATTATTATTCGTGGCATTCAAGGTGGCCTCGAAAGGATTCCCCTAAGGATGAAGCAGCCAGGCTTTGAAGCTGCAAGGCTATTCAGTGATATTCACGTTGGCCAACAGTGGAGTCCCCTAGGGATGAAGCAGCCAGGCTTTGAAGCTGCAAGGTCACTGCTTGGAAAGTGATGAGTATTGTGGCCAGATTTGGTGTAATTTGGCCCAGTGGTTTTGTTGTTAACTCGGTCCTAATTATGCACATTTATATATATATACTAGCTGGCCCGGCCACGCGTTGCTGTGGCTAGGACTTAATTTTTCTTTTCTTTTTGTTGTATGAACGTAGAGGTGTGGATGAGAGGTTGTGTTGTCAATTTTCGAGGTTGTGGGGCGTTTAGTTTAGTTGTTTTGTCCGGCACCGTGACTCCATTACCCTTTTATATATATAGATGTGCCCGGCCACGCGTTGCTGTGGCTAGGACTTAATTTTTCTTTTCTTTTTGTTGTATGAACGTAGAGGCGTGGATGAGAGGTTGTGTTGTCCATTTTTGAGGTTGTGGGGCGTTTAGTTTAGTTGTTTTGTCCGGCGCCGCGATACCATTACCCTTTTATATATATAGATTTGTCCGTCCACGCGTTGCTGTGGCTAGGACTTAATTTTTCTTTTCTTTTTGTTGTATGAACGTAGAGGCGTGGATGAGAGGTTGTGTTGTTCATTTTCGAGGTTGTGGGGCGTTTAGTTTAGTTGTTTTGTCCGGCGCCGAGATACCATTACCCTTTTATATATATAGATACAGATTAAAGCTTTCGAAACAAACTTGTTGCAAAGCCACACTTTTTCGTGGCACCCGGAGAAGCAATGACCCGGCTTCTTTCTGTGTTTGCTTGTTGTAAAAAAGTTTCTGAAAGTTTGTTGGCTTCCTTCCTCTTCCTCCATCACGCGTTCCCTCCCAGTTCGGGAAGAGAAAAAAAAAAAGAGAAATCGAGCCCTTCGTTTCCGGCTTTTCTCTTTCTTGTCTTTTGCTCTGGTTGGGTTTCGCCTTCACTTTGGATCCGTCTCTCTGGGTTTTGTCGTTTGACCTACTTGGCAGGCAGATAAAACCCGATTCTAGGTCCCGAATCTCTTCCCTTCCCCATAGAGACGCCTCTTCCGTGTATTATTGTGACTCCCAAAGGCCTAGGTGTGAGAGTCGACCACGATGACACCACTTTGACAATATACTTTGCCCCATTGAGTTATTTAATGCTTATTATTATTATTATTATTATTATTATTATTACTATTATGACACAGCAAACAAGATAGATATGCTGGATTTCCTATCACAAAGTCACAAGTCGAACACTTCCCAAGTGTCTAGGACTGTGTGATGTATATTATTATTAATATGACATAGGAAACAAGATAGACATGCTGGATTTTGTATCACAAAATCACAAGTCGAACACTTCCCAAGTGTCTAGGACTGTGTGATGTATTATTATTATTATTATTATTATTATTATTATTATGACACAGCAAACAAGATAGATATGCTGGATTTCCTATCACAAAGTCACAAGTCGAACACTTCCCAAGTGTCTAGGACTGTGTGATGTATATTATTATTAATATGACATAGGAAACAAGATAGACATGCTGGATTTTGTATCACAAAATCACAAGTCGAACACTTCCCAAGTGTCTAGGACTGTGTGATGTATTATTATTATTATTATTATTATTATTATTATGACACAGCAAACAAGATAGACATGCTGGATTTCCTATCACAAAGTCACAAGTCGAACACTTCCCAAGTGTCTAGGACTGTGTGATGTATATTATTATTATTATGACACAGCAAACAAGATAAGATATGCTGGATTTCGTATCACAAAATCACAAGTCGAACACTTCCCAAGGGCTTTTTAGGGCTTTCTTGACCATGTTTCTTCATCATAGGTTTTCCCTTGGCTATTATTATTATTATTATTATATTTTATATCAGGTTGACTTTGACTTATGTTGATGCTCCTTAAGGCTTTCTTGACCATGTTTCTTCATCATAGGTTTTCCCTTGGCTTATATTATTATTATTATTATTATTATTATTATTATTATTATTATTATTTTATATCAGGTTGACTTTGACTTATGTTGATGCTCCTTAAGGCTTTCTTGACCATGTTTCTTCATCATAGGTTTCCCTTGGCTTATATTATAATTATAATTATAATTATTATTATTATTATTATTATTATTTTATATCAGGTTGACTTTGACTTATGTTGATGCTCCTTAAGGGTTTCTTGACCATGTTTCTTTGTCATAGGTTTTCCCTTGGCTTATACTACTATTTATTATTTTATTATGACACAGCAAACAAGAAAGATATGCTGGATTTCATATCACAAAACCACAAGTCGAACACTTCCCAAGTGTCTAGGACTGTGTGATATATTTTCTGATGATGTGTGCAGATCCCAGCAGGGTGGCCTTTTGCAGTTGGCAGATCGTAATTTTGTCAATGTCTATTGTTTCCAAATGCCGGCTGAGATCTTTTGGCACGGCACCCAGCGTGCCCATCACCACCGGGACCACCTGCACTGGTTTCTGCCAGAGTCTTTGAAGTTCAATCTTGAGGTCCTGGTAGCGGCTGAGTTTTTCCTGTTGTTTTTCGTCAATGCGACTGTCACCTGGGATGGCGACATCAATGATCCTAACCTTTTTCTTTTCCACAACTGTGATGTCTGGTGTGTTGTGTTCCAGAACTTTGTCAGTCTGGATTCGGAAGTCCCACAGTATCTTTGCGTGCTCATTTTCCAAGACTTTTGCAGGTTTGTGATCCCACCAGTTCTTGGCTGCTGGGAGGTGGGACTTGAGGCATAAGTTCCAATGGATCATTTGGGCCACCTAGTTGTGCCTCTGTTTGTAGTCTGTCTGTGCGATTTTCTTACAGCAGCTGAGGATATGATCAATGGTTTCATCGGTTTCCTTGCACAGTCTGCATTATTATTATTATTATTATTATTATTATTATTATTATTATTATTATTAACATCCATGCTTAGTTTATCCATACCTCGCAACCTCTGAGGATGCCTGCCATAGATGTGGGCGAAACGTCAGGAGAGAATACTTCTGGAACATGGCCACACAGCCCGAAAGACATACAACAACCCAGAATCACTGAGTCTTTCCATCTTTGAGCACAGGTCATTCTGTTGTCCAAAGGCCATCTAGAACACAGAAATAGTTGTCCAACCTCTCCAAAGAAGGGGAGTCCTCCAGAATAGTAGGGTTGGAAGAGAACACCAAGGCCATCTAGCCTGACTTCATTCAGTCCTGTAGAAATACATAGCTAAAACCCTTCCAAAAGATGGCCACCAATTTCAAAGTAACGCACAACCCAAACACTCCCCAAAGATGCCCATCTAACCAAAGCCTCCGAGACTGTCTTTCTAATAATAATAATAATAATGATGATGATGATGATGATGATGATGATGCCACGGTCACCAAAATGGCAGGTCAGACTCTAAACAGGAAGGCTTTCCATAGGCCTTCTACTGTATTGATAGCATCCTGGGTAAAAAATAAACTCACCGGAAGACAGAAGCGAAAGTAAAACCAAGGCAAGTTTTCAGTGTTTGTTCTGCCTTTGGAGACTTTCTATGGTCTAGATGGCCTTTGGAGACCCTTTATGTGATCCAGATGACATTTGGAGGCCCTTTCTGTGGTCTAGATGGCCTTTGGGGGACCCTTCCTTTGGTTGAGATGGCCTTTGGAGACCCTTTCTCTAGTCTAGATGGCCTTTGGAGACCCTTTCTCTAGTCTAGATGGCCTTTGGAGACCCTTTCTCTAGTCTAGATGGCCTTTGGAGACCCCTTCCTAGGTCTGGATGGCCTTTGGAGACCCTTTCCATGATTTAGATGACATTTGGAGGCCTTTCCATAGTCTAGATGGCCTTTGGAGACCCTTTCTCTAGTCTAGATGGCCTTTGGAGACCCTTTTAGTCTAGATGGCCTTTGGAGACCCTTTCTCTAGTCTAGATGGCCTTTGGAGACCCTTTCTCTAGTCTAGATGGCCTTTGGAGACCCTTTCTATAGTCTAGATCGCCTTTGGAGACCCTTTACGTAGTGTAGATGGCCTTTGGAGACCCTTTCTATAGTCTAGATTGCCTTTGGAGACCCTTTACGTAGTCTAGATGGCCTTTGGAGACCCTTTCCAAGATCTGGATGACATTAGGAGGCCCTTTCCATGGTCTAGATGGCCTTTGGAGACCCTTTCTCTAGTCTAGATGGCCTTTGGAGACCCTTTCTCTAGTCTAGATGGCCTTTGGAGACCCTTTCTCTAGTCTAGATGGCCTTTGGAGACCCTTTCTCTAGTCTAGATGGCCTTTGGAGACCCTTTATGTGATCTAGATGGCCTTTGGAGACCCTTTCCATGGTCTAGATGGTCTTTGGAGACCCTTTCTATGGTCTAGATGGTCTTTGGAGACCCTTTCTATAGTCTAGATGGCCTTTGGAGACCCCTCCTATGGTCTAGATGGCTACTACTGGTAGTAGGAGTGAGCAAGGAGGAGAAGGAAAGGTTGCGTCGTCATGCCACGCTGTTGCATCAGCACTTGGCCACCGTCCCAAACACGGGGAAAACTAACCTCATCTTCCCTTTGCTCTTTCCACATCTGCATTCTCCCCCCCAAAAAACACAATATTAATAATAATAATCATCATCATGGCTACTCCTTATTATAATATAAAAATAATATTATATAATATTATTATTATATTATACTATATTATTATATTATATTATTATTATATTTTTTTATTATTATTTGACAAGCTCCTGCCACATTGTGGACTTTCCACATCTGCATTCTCCCCCCCAAAAAACACAATAATAATAATCATCATCATCATCATGGCTACTCCTTATTATAATATAAAAATAATATTATATAATATTATTATTATATTAT
>NW_026943818.1:31944591-31959591 GCF_035594765.1 Anolis carolinensis | reverse complement strand
TGACCATGTATCTTCATCATAGGTTTGCCCTTGGCTCATATGATGATGATGATGATGATGATAATGATAATGATAATAAAAATAATAATATAAGCCTGATATTATTATTATTATTATTATTATTATTATTATTATTATTATTATTTTAGGTTGGACTTACGGCGATGTTCTTTGACTTTTTTGACCATGTATCTTCGTTATAGGTTTGCCCTTGGATCATAATAATAATGATAATAATAATATAAGCCTATTATTATTATTATTGTTGTTGTATCAGGTTGACTTTGACTTACGGCGATGCTCTTTAAGGCTTTCTTGACCATGTATCTTCGTTATAGGTTTGCCCCTGGCGTATATTATTCTCATTATTATTATTATTATTATTATTATAGTTTGTAGTGCGGTTTTCTTGTACTGATTCTGCTCTAGTTTGTAGTGCGGTTTTCTTGTACTGATTCTGCTCTGGTTTGTAGTGCGGTTTTCTTGTACTGATTCTGCTCTAGTTTGTAGTGCGGTTTTCTTGTACTGATTCTGCTCTAGTTTGTAGTGCGGTTTTCTTGTACTGATTCTGCTCTGGTTTGTAGTGCGGTTTTCTTGTACTGATTCTGCTCTAGTTCGTAGTGCTGTTTTCTTGTACTGATTCTGCTCTAGTTTGTAGTGCGGTTTTCTTGTACTGATTCTGCTCTAGTTTGTAGTGCGGTTTTCTTGTACTGATTCTGCTCTAGTTTGTAGTGCGGTTTTCTGGTACTGATTCTGCTCTAGTTTGTAGTGCGGTTTTCTGGTACTGATTCTGCTCTAGTTTGTAGTGCGGTTTTCTTGTACTGATTCTGCTCTAGTTTGTAGTGCGGTTTTCTTGTACTGATTCTGCTCTAGTTTGTAGTGCGGTTTTCTTGTACTGATTCTGCTCTAGTTTGCAGTGCGGTTTTCTGGTACTCATTCTGCTCTAGTTCGTAGTGCGGTTTTCTTGTACCGATTCTGCTCTAGTTCGTAGTGCGGTTTTCTTGCACTGATTCTGCTCTAGTTTGTAGTGCGGCTTTCTGGTACCGATTCTGCTCTAGTTCGTAGTGCGGTTTTCTTGCACTGATTCTGCTCTAGTTCGTAGTGCTGTTTTCTTGTACTGATTCTGCTCTAGTTTGTAGTGCGGTTTTCTTGTACTGATTCTGCTCTAGTTTGTAGTGCGGTTTTCTTGTACTGGTTCTGCTCTAGTTTGTAGTGCGGTTTTCTTGTACTGATTCTGCTCTAGTTTGTAGTGCGGTTTTCTTGTACTGATTCTGCTCTAGTTTGTAGTGCGGTTTTCTTGTACTGATTCTGCTCTAGTTCGTAGTGCTGTTTTCTTGTACTGATTCTGCTCTAGTTTGTAGTGCGGTTTTCTTGTACTGATTCTGCTCTAGTTTGTAGTGCGGTTTTCTTGTACTGATTCTGCTCTGGTTTGTAGTGCGGTTTTCTTGTACTGATTCTGCTCTAGTTTGTAGTGCGGTTTTCTTGTACTGATTCTGCTCTAGTTTGTAGTGCGGTTTTCTTGTACTGATTCTGCTCTAGTTCGTAGTGCTGTTTTCTTGTACTGATTCTGCTCTAGTTTGTAGTGCGGTTTTCTTGTACTGATTCTGCTCTAGTTTGTAGTGCGGTTTTCTTGTACTGATTCTGCTCTGGTTTGTAGTGCGGTTTTCTTGTACTGATTCTGCTCTAGTTCGTAGTGCGGTTTTCTTGTACCGATTCTGCTCTAGTTTGTTGGGCAGTTTTCTTGTACTGATTCTGCTCTAGTTTGTAGTGCGGTTTTCTTGTACTGATTCTGCTCTAGTTTGTAGTGCGGTTTTCTTGTACTGATTCTGCTCTAGTTTGCAGTGCGGTTTTCTGGTACTGATTCTGCTCTAGTTCGTAGTGCGGTTTTCTTGTACCGATTCTGCTCTAGTTCGTAGTGCGGTTTTCTTGCACTGATTCTGCTCTAGTTTGTAGTGCGGCTTTCTTGTACTGATTCTGCTCTAGTTTGTAGTGCGGCTTTCTGGTACCGATTCTGCTCTAGTTCGTAGTGCGGTTTTCTTGCACTGATTCTGCTCTAGTTTGTAGTGCGGTTTTCTTGTACTGATTCTGCTCTAGTTTGTAGTGCGGCTTTCTGGTACCGATTCTGCTCTAGTTTGTAGTGCGGTTTTCTTGTACTGGTTTTTTTTTGTCTGTGCTTTGAGGAGTTTCTGATTTTTGACTTCAATCAATCATTATTATTATTATTTCACCCATGGGAGGTCAGACTAGATGGCCTTTGGGGGGTCTCTTCCAACTCCTTTTGGAACGGGCTCCTTCTTCTCGTCTCTCTCTTGTCTTTCTGTCTCTGGAGTCCTAAGGTCATTCTTTGCTCTCTCGCTCCGGAAGCGCAAAGCCAGCTTAGAGGGGCAAGGACCGAGTCTCCCGGCTCTTCCTCCTCCTCTTCTTCTTCCTCCTCCTCCCCGGAACGCCCACTCTCTCTCGGTGCCGGGAAGGAAGGCCCAGGAGGACTTCTTCTTCTTTTTCTTCGTCTTCTTCTCTCCATCACCTGGGTTGAGGGTCCATCTTCTCACTCAAAGACCCCCTTCCTCTTGTTTCTCTCTTGTCCAGGGACCTCCGGAAGAGAAGAAGAAGTTGAGTCTCGGAAGAGTTGGAGGAGAAGGAAGAAGAGGAGGAGGTAAGAAGGGATGCGTGCGAGGAGGCCGGGCCCGAAGGAGAAGGGAAAAGAGGGAGGGAGAAGAGGGAAGAGGAGGAAGAGAAGGAGGGAAGAAGTGAAGGAAGAAGAAGGAAAGGAGAGACTGAGAAGAAGAGATGGAGGGGGGAAAGAAGAAAAAGAGGAGGAGGAGGGGAGGAGGAAGAGAAAGAAGAAGAGCAAGGGAAAGAGGGAGGGAGAAGAGGAAGAGAAGGAGGGAAAGAGGGAAGAAGTGAAGGAAGAAGAAGGAAAGGAGAGACTGAGAAGAAGAGATGGAGGGGGGAAAGAAGAAAAAGAAGAGGAGGAGGAGGGGAGGAGGAAGAGAAAGAAGAAGAGCAAGGGAAAGAGGGAGGGAGAAGAGGAAGAGAAGGAGGGAAGGAGGGAAGAAGTGAAGGAAGAAGAAGGAACGGAGAGACTGAGAAGAAGAGATGGAGGGGGGAAAGAAGAAAAAGAAGAGGAGGAGGAGGGGAGGAGGAAGAGAAAGAAGAAGAGCAAGGGAAAGAGGGAGGGAGAAGAGGAAGAGAAGGAGGGAAGGAGGGAAGAAGTGAAGGAAGAAGAAGGAACGGAGAGACTGAGAAGAAGAGATGGAGGGGGGAAAGAAGAAAAAGAGGAGGAGGAGGGGAGGAGGAAGAGAAAGAAGAAGAGCAAGGGAAAGAGGGAGGGAGAAGAGGAAGAGAAGGAGGGAAAGAGGGAAGAAGTGAAGGAAGAAGAAGGAACGGAGAGACTGAGAAGAAGAGATGGAGGGGGGAAAGAAGAAAAAGAAGAGGAGGAGGAGGAGGAGGAAGAGAAAGAAGAAGAGCAAGGGAAAGAGGGAGGGAGAAGAGGAAGAGAAGGAGGGAAGGAGGGAAGAAGTGAAGGAAGAAGAAGGAACGGAGAGACTGAGAAGAAGAGATGGAGGGGGGAAAGAAGAAAAAGAGGAGGAGGAGGGGAGGAGGAAGAGAAAGAAGAAGAGCAAGGGAAAGAGGGAGGGAGAAGAGGAAGAGAAGGAGGGAAAGAGGGAAGAAGTGAAGGAAGAAGAAGGAACGGAGAGACTGAGAAGAAGAGATGGAGGGGGGAAAGAAGAAAAAGAAGAGGAGGAGGAGGAGGAGGAAGAGAAAGAAGAAGAGCAAGGGAAAGAGGGAGGGAGAAGAGGAAGAGAAGGAGGGAAGGAGGGAAGAAGTGAAGGAAGAAGAAGGAACGGAGAGACTGAGAAGAAGAGATGGAGGGGGGAAAGAAGAAAAAGAGGAGGAGGAGGGGAGGAGGAAGAGAAAGAAGAAGAGCAAGGGAAAGAGGGAGGGAGAAGAGGAAGAGAAGGAGGGAAAGAGGGAAGAAGTGAAGGAAGAAGAAGGAAAGGAGAGACTGAGAAGAAGAGATGGAGGGGGGAAAGAAGAAAAAGAAGAGGAGGAGGAGGGGAGGAGGAAGAGAAAGAAGAAGAGCAAGGGAAAGAGGGAGGGAGAAGAGGAAGAGAAGGAGGGAAAGAGGGAAGAAGTGAAGGAAGAAGAAGGAACGGAGAGACTGAGAAGAAGAGATGGAGGGGGGAAAGAAGAAAAAGAGGAGGAGGAGGGGAGGAGGAAGAGAAAGAAGAAGAGCAAGGGAAAGAGGGAGGGAGAAGAGGAAGAGAAGGAGGGAAAGAGGGAAGAAGTGAAGGAAGAAGAAGGAAAGGAGAGACTGAGAAGAAGAGATGGAGGGGGGAAAGAAGAAAAAGAAGAGGAGGAGGAGGGGAGGAGGAAGAGAAAGAAGAAGAGCAAGGGAAAGAGGGAGGGAGAAGAGGAAGAGAAGGAGGGAAGGAGGGAAGAAGTGAAGGAAGAAGAAGGAACGGAGAGACTGAGAAGAAGAGATGGAGGGGGGAAAGAAGAAAAAGAAGAGGAGGAGGAGGAGGAGGAAGAGAAAGAAGAAGAGCAAGGGAAAGAGGGAGGGAGAAGAGGAAGAGAAGGAGGGAAGAAGTGAAGGAAGAAGAAGGAAAGGAGAGACTGAGAAGAAGAGATGGAGGGGGGAAAGAAGAAAAAGAAGAGGAGGAGGAGGGGAGGAGGAAGAGAAAGAAGAAGAGCAAGGGAAAGAGGGAGGGAGAAGAGGAAGAGAAGGAGGGAAGGAGGGAAGAAGTGAAGGAAGAAGAAGGAAAGGAGAGACTGAGAAGAAGAGATGGAGGGGGGAAAGAAGAAAAAGAGGAGGAGGAGGAGGGGAGGAGGAAGAGAAAGAAGAAGAGCAAGGGAAAGAGGGAGGGAGAAGAGGAAGAGAAGGAGGGAAAGAGGGAAGAAGTGAAGGAAGAAGAAGGAAAGGAGAGACTGAGAAGAAGAGATGGAGGGGGGAAAGAAGAAAAAGAAGAGGAGGAGGAGGGGAGGAGGAAGAGAAAGAAGAAGAGCAAGGGAAAGAGGGAGGGAGAAGAGGAAGAGAAGGAGGGAAAGAGGGAAGAAGTGAAGGAAGAAGAAGGAACGGAGAGACTGAGAAGAAGAGATGGAGGGGGGAAAGAAGAAAAAGAAGAGGAGGAGGAGGGGAGGAGGAAGAGAAAGAAGAAGAGCAAGGGAAAGAGGGAGGGAGAAGAGGAAGAGAAGGAGGGAAAGAGGGAAGAAGTGAAGGAAGAAGAAGGAAAGGAGAGACTGAGAAGAAGAGATGGAGGGGGGAAAGAAGAAAAAGAAGAGGAGGAGGAGGGGAGGAGGAAGAGAAAGAAGAAGAGCAAGGGAAAGAGGGAGGGAGAAGAGGAAGAGAAGGAGGGAAAGAGGGAAGAAGTGAAGGAAGAAGAAGGAACGGAGAGACTGAGAAGAAGAGATGGAGGGGGGAAAGAAGAAAAAGAAGAGGAGGAGGAGGGGAGGAGGAAGAGAAAGAAGAAGAGCAAGGGAAAGAGGGAGGGAGAAGAGGAAGAGAAGGAGGGAAGGAGGGAAGAAGTGAAGGAAGAAGAAGGAAAGGAGAGACTGAGAAGAAGAGATGGAGGGGGGAAAGAAGAAAAAGAAGAGGAGGAGGAGGGGAGGAGGAAGAGAAAGAAGAAGAGCAAGGGAAAGAGGGAGGGAGAAGAGGAAGAGAAGGAGGGAAAGAGGGAAGAAGTGAAGGAAGAAGAAGGAAAGGAGAGACTGAGAAGAAGAGATGGAGGGGGGAAAGAAGAAAAAGAAGAGGAGGAGGAGGGGAGGAGGAAGAGAAAGAAGAAGAGCAAGGGAAAGAGGGAGGGAGAAGAGGAAGAGAAGGAGGGAAGGAGGGAAGAAGTGAAGGAAGAAGAAGGAAAGGAGAGACTGAGAAGAAGAGATGGAGGGGGGAAAGAAGAAAAAGAGGAGGAGGAGGAGGGGAGGAGGAAGAGAAAGAAGAAGAGCAAGGGAAAGAGGGAGGGAGAAGAGGAAGAGAAGGAGGGAAAGAGGGAAGAAGTGAAGGAAGAAGAAGGAAAGGAGAGACTGAGAAGAAGAGATGGAGGGGGGAAAGAAGAAAAAGAAGAGGAGGAGGAGGGGAGGAGGAAGAGAAAGAAGAAGAGCAAGGGAAAGAGGGAGGGAGAAGAGGAAGAGAAGGAGGGAAAGAGGGAAGAAGTGAAGGAAGAAGAAGGAACGGAGAGACTGAGAAGAAGAGATGGAGGGGGGAAAGAAGAAAAAGAAGAGGAGGAGGAGGGGAGGAGGAAGAGAAAGAAGAAGAGCAAGGGAAAGAGGGAGGGAGAAGAGGAAGAGAAGGAGGGAAAGAGGGAAGAAGTGAAGGAAGAAGAAGGAAAGGAGAGACTGAGAAGAAGAGATGGAGGGGGGAAAGAAGAAAAAGAAGAGGAGGAGGAGGGGAGGAGGAAGAGAAAGAAGAAGAGCAAGGGAAAGAGGGAGGGAGAAGAGGAAGAGAAGGAGGGAAAGAGGGAAGAAGTGAAGGAAGAAGAAGGAAAGGAGAGACTGAGAAGAAGAGATGGAGGGGGGAAAGAAGAAAAAGAAGAGGAGGAGGAGGGGAGGAGGAAGAGAAAGAAGAAGAGCAAGGGAAAGAGGGAGGGAGAAGAGGAAGAGAAGGAGGGAAAGAGGGAAGAAGTGAAGGAAGAAGAAGGAACGGAGAGACTGAGAAGAAGAGATGGAGGGGGGAAAGAAGAAAAAGAAGAGGAGGAGGAGGGGAGGAGGAAGAGAAAGAAGAAGAGCAAGGGAAAGAGGGAGGGAGAAGAGGAAGAGAAGGAGGGAAGGAGGGAAGAAGTGAAGGAAGAAGAAGGAAAGGAGAGACTGAGAAGAAGAGATGGAGGGGGGAAAGAAGAAAAAGAAGAGGAGGAGGAGGGGAGGAGGAAGAGAAAGAAGAAGAGCAAGGGAAAGAGGGAGGGAGAAGAGGAAGAGAAGGAGGGAAGGAGGGAAGAAGTGAAGGAAGAAGAAGGAAAGGAGAGACTGAGAAGAAGAGATGGAGGGGGGAAAGAAGAAAAAGAGGAGGAGGAGGAGGGGAGGAGGAAGAGAAAGAAGAAGAGCAAGGGAAAGAGGGAGGGAGAAGAGGAAGAGAAGGAGGGAAAGAGGGAAGAAGTGAAGGAAGAAGAAGGAAAGGAGAGACTGAGAAGAAGAGATGGAGGGGGGAAAGAAGAAAAAGAAGAGGAGGAGGAGGGGAGGAGGAAGAGAAAGAAGAAGAGCAAGGGAAAGAGGGAGGGAGAAGAGGAAGAGAAGGAGGGAAGGAGGGAAGAAGTGAAGGAAGAAGAAGGAAAGGAGAGACTGAGAAGAAGAGATGGAGGGGGGAAAGAAGAAAAAGAGGAGGAGGAGGAGGGGAGGAGGAAGAGAAAGAAGAAGAGCAAGGGAAAGAGGGAGGGAGAAGAGGAAGAGAAGGAGGGAAAGAGGGAAGAAGTGAAGGAAGAAGAAGGAAAGGAGAGACTGAGAAGAAGAGATGGAGGGGGGAAAGAAGAAAAAGAAGAGGAGGAGGAGGGGAGGAGGAAGAGAAAGAAGAAGAGCAAGGGAAAGAGGGAGGGAGAAGAGGAAGAGAAGGAGGGAAAGAGGGAAGAAGTGAAGGAAGAAGAAGGAACGGAGAGACTGAGAAGAAGAGATGGAGGGGGGAAAGAAGAAAAAGAAGAGGAGGAGGAGGGGAGGAGGAAGAGAAAGAAGAAGAGCAAGGGAAAGAGGGGAGAAGAAGAGGAAGAAAAGCAGGTGGAAGGAAAAGAGTAGGAAGCGGAGAAGGAAAAGGGAGAAGAGCGGGGAATCCTGGAAACATAGAGCTGGAAGGGACCTCCAAAGGCCATCCAGTCCAACCCCACAATCTGAGCCCTCCTGACAGAGGAGAAGTTCAAAAGTTCTCCAGGTGGATGACAAGAGTTTTATTCCTCCTCTCTCCTTCTCTTGTTTCCTTGCAGTTGGACTACGTCTCCCTGGAAGATCGGGACCACCCTTCTCCTGAACCCATGACCATCTGGGACAGGTAGGAACGTCCTCCGACTTTCTTTTGGTTGTCTACCCTTTGCATTGCAAAACGGGGCTGGACTAGATGGCCTCTGGGGTCCCTTGCCTTGATCCCAGAACAGAGCCTGGTTGGGCATCTTTCGGGAGGGCTCTCGTTGTGCCGGCAACATCCAAACATTACAATAGAATTAGAAAGTAGGCGTCAATTAAAATGACTTGAAAAACTATTATTATTATTATTATTATTATTATTATTATTATTATTATTATTATTATCCCACATTTATTTTGTGTCCAAGAAACAAAGTGTCTAGCATCACCAAAAAGATGATGATGATGGTTATTATTATTACTATTATTGTTATTATTACTACTACTACTATTACTATTACTATTATTATTATTTCTTGGCCAAGACACAAAATGTCTAACATCACTAAAAAGATGATGATGATGGTTAATATTATTATTATTATTATTATTATTATTATTATTACTATTACTATTATTATTATTTCTTGGCCAAGACACAAAATGTCTAGCATCACTAAAAAGATGATGATGATGGTTATTATTATTATTATTATTATTATTATTATTATTATTATTATAACTACTACTACTACCATTACTATTATTATTATTTCTTGGCCAAGACACAAAATGTCTAGCATCACTAAAAAGATGATGATGATGGTTATTATTATTATTATTACTACTACTACCATTACTATTATTATTATTTCTTGGCCAAGACACAAAATGTCTAGCATCACTAAAAAGATGATGATGATGGTTATTATTATTATTATTACTACTACTACCATTACTATTATTATTATTTCTTGGCCAAGACACAAAATGTCTAGCATCACTAAAAAGATGATGATGATGGTTATTATTATTATTATTACTACTACTACCATTACTATTATTATTATTTCTTGGCCAAGACACAAAATGTCTAGCATCACTAAAAAGATGATGATGATGGTTATTATTATTATTATTATTATTATTATTATTATTACTACTACTACTATTACTATTATTATTATTATTTCTTGGCCAAGACACAAAGTGTCTAACATCACTAAAAATATTATTATTATTATTACAATTATTTCTTGGCGAAACCACAAGGTGTCTAATATCACTAAAAAGATGATGATGATGATGATGATAATGATCATAATTATCATTATTACTACTACTATTACTATTATTATTATTTCTTGGCCAAGACACAAAGTTTCTAACATCACTAAAATTATTATTATTGTTGTTATTATTATTATTATTATTATTATTATTATTATTATTATTATTGTTATTACTATTATTATTATTACTACAATTATTTCTTGGCCAAGACACAAGGTGTCTAATATCACTAAAAAGATGATGATGATGATGATTATTATTATTATTTTGCATTTATCTCTGGACTGAGATTGCACAGCAGCTCCAACTGTCATTATTATTATTATTATTATTATTATATTTATACCCAAAGGAGACTCAAAGTGGCTATCTATCTATTATTATTATTATTATTATTATTATTATTATTATTATTATTATTATTATTATTATTGGATCCTTTGGAGATGTTCAACTCCAGAAACATTATTATTATTAATATTATATTTATACCCGAAGGCGACTCGAAGCGGCTATGTATCTATTATTATTATTACTATTATTATTATTATTATTATTATTATACCTGAAGAGACTCAAAGCAGCTAAGTATCTATTATTATTATTGTTGTTGTTGTTGTTGTTGTTATTATTATACCCGAAAGACTCAAAGCGGCTATGTATCTATTATTATTATTATTATTATTATTATTATTATTATTATACCCGAAGGAGACTCAAAGTGGCTATGTATCTATTATTATTATTATTATTATTATTATTTATACATGAAGAATACTCAAAGCGGCTATGTTTCTATAATAATAATAATATTTATTTATACCCGAAGAGTACTCAAAGTGGCTATATATCTATTACTGTTATTATTGTTGTTATTATTATTATATTTATATCCGAAGGAGATTCCAAGCGACTATGTATCTATTATTATTATTATTATTATTATTATTATTATTATTATTATTATTATTATTATTATAATATTTATACCCAAAGGAAACACAAAGCGGCTATGTATCTATTATTATTATTATTATTAATAATAATAATAATAATAATAATAATTTATACCCTGCTTTATCTCCCCTGAAGGAGACTCAGAGCATCTATATATCTATTATTATTATTATATATCTATTACTATTATTGTTGTTGTTATTATTATTATATTTATATCCGAAGGAGATTCCAAGTGACTATGTATCTATTATTATTATTAATTATTATTATTATTATTACACCCAAAGGAAACACAAAGCGGCTATGTATCTATTATTATTATTATTATTATTAATAATAATAATGATAATAATAATTTATACCCTGCTTTATCTCCCCTGAAGGAGACTCAGAGCATCTATATATCTATTATTATTATTATTATTATTATTATTATTAATGGTCCTCTTTCTTTTCCCCTCTGGTTGCCTTGAGCTCTGCCCCGTGACGGACAGCCAGCCAGCCGTGACGGACACCCGAAAGGGTTAAGGCCTGCCATTTTGTTACGTAACACCCTTAATGGACATATCAGTGAATGGCATGAAGATGGCAGGGATTAACCCTTCCCTGCCCGGCCGGCCTGGGAAACCTCCCACCTTCGCCTCCTTTTTCCCAATAGGAACTTGCTTGAGGAACTACAACTCCCAGCATCCCTTTTGCACCTCCAAAAGGCATCCTGGCCTCCGCTTTCCTCAATTTAATATCCTTTTAATTATATCCCAAAATAGGAAAGGTAAACAACTGAAGCTGGGATCTGGTTCCTGACCTCATTTGACCTGCCATGGAGTCCTGGGAGTTGTAGTTTGCTGAGATTTAGTATTATTATTATTATTATTAATAATAATAATAATAATAAAATGCATGTCAATCAGTTTGAGTTCTGGTGCTGCATCTGATTACACCCCATTTGAACTGCTATGGAGTCCTGGGAGTTGTAGTTTGCTGAGATTTAGTATTATTATTATTATTATTAATAATAATAATAATAATAATAATAATAATATAATGCATGTCAATCAGTTTGAGTTCTGATGCTGCATCTGATTACACCCCATTTGAACTGCTATGGAGTCCTGGGAGTTGTAGTTTGCTGAGATATATTATTATTATTATTATTATTAATAATAATAATAATAATCACGTCCATCAGTTTGAGTTCTGATGCTGCATCTCATTACACATTGGCCCCATTTGAACTGCTATGGAGTCCTGGGAGTTGTAGTTTGCTGAGATATTATAATAATAATAATAATAATATAATGCACGTCCATCAATTTGAGTTCTGATGCTGCATCTGATTACAATTTGGCCCCATTTGAACTGCTATGGAGTCCTGGCAGTTGTAGTTTGCTGAGATATAATAATAATAATAATAATAATAATAATAATAATAATAATAATAATAATAATAATAATAATAATAATATAATGCATGTCAATCAGTTTGAGTTCTGATGCTGCATCTGATTACACCCCATTTGAACTGCTATGGAGTCCTGGGAGTTGTAGTTTGCTGAGATATATTATTATTATTATTATTAATAATAATAATAATAATCACGTCCATCAGTTTGAGTTCTGATGCTGCATCTGATTACAATTTGGCCCCATTTGAACTGCTATGGAGTCCTGGCAGTTGTAGTTTGCTGAGATATAATAAAATAATAATAATAATAATAATAATAATAATAATATTATAATGCAAGTCTATCAGTTTGAGTTCTGATGCTGCATCTGATTACACATTGGCCCCATTTGAACTGCTATGGAGTCCTGGGAGTTGTAGTTTGCTGAGATATAATAATAATAATAATAATAATAATAATAATAATAATAATAATAATAATATTATAATGCAAGTCTATCAGTTTGAGTTCTGATGCTGCATCTGATTACACATTGGCCCCATTTGAACTGCTATGGAGTCCTGGGAGTTGTAGTTTGCTGAGATATAATAATAATAATAATAATAATAATAATAATAATAATAATAATAATAATAATATTTGAGTTCTGATGCTGCATCTGATTACACATTGGCCCCATTTGAACTGCTATGGAGTCCTGGCAGTTGTAGTTTGCTGAGATATAATAATAATAATAATAATAATAATAATAATAATAATATGTGTCAATCAACCATTAATTCCACAGTTTGACTTCTGATGCTGGATGTAATTGAATGGACGCACATTGACCCCATGTGACCTGCCATGGAGTCCTGGGAGTTTGCTGAGATATATTATTATTATTATTATTATCATATGCAGCATATGATGTATTATATTATAACATATAATATATATTATAATAGTATAATATATAATGTACTATAATAATATTATATATATAATTATATATAATTGTATTTACTGCAGCATATGCTGTATTATATTATAACATATAATATATATTATAATAGTATAATATATAATGTACTATAATATGATATATAAAATTATATATAATTGTATTTACTGCAGCATATGCTGTATTATATTATAACATATAATATATATAATAATAATATAATATCTAATGTACTATAATAATATGATATATAAAATTATATATAATTGTATTTACTGCAGCATATGCTGTATTATATTATAACATATAATATATATTATAATAGTATAATATATATAATTATATATAATTGTATTTACTGCAGCATATGATGTATTATATTATAACATATAATATATATAATAATAATATAATATCTAATGTACTATAATAATATGATATATAAAATTATATATAATTGTATTTACTGCAGCATATGCTGTATTATATTATAACATATAATATATATTATAATAGTATAATATATATAATTATATATAATTGTATTTACTGCAGCATATGATGTATTATATTATAATATATAATATATATAATAATAATATAATATCTAATGTACTATAATAATATTATATATATAAAATTATATATAATTGTATTTACTGCAGCATATGCTGTATTATATTATAACATATAATATATATTATAATAGTATAATATATAATGTACTATAATAATATAATATATATAATTATATATAATTGTATTTACTGCAGCATATGCTGTATTATATTATAACATATAATATATATAATAATAATATAATATCTAATATACTATAATAATATGATATATAAAATTATATAAAATTGTATTTACTGCAGCATATGCTGTATTATATTATAACATATAATATATATTATAATAGTATAATATATATAATTATATATAATTGTATTTACTGCAGCATATGATGTATTATATTATAATATATAATATATATTATAATAGTATAATATATAATGTACTATAATAATATGATATATAAAATTATATATAATTGTATTTACTGCAGGATATGCTGTATTATATTATAACATATAATATATATTATAATAGTATAATATATAATGTACTATAATAATATTATATATATAATTATATATAATTGTATATACTGCAGCATATGATATGGTACAAGATATATATTATATAATACTAATAATACTAATTATTATACTAATAATATAATGTAGTGGTGTTATGGGATCCTCTCTTAAAGAGACATGCGCTGTCCCCTTTAAGGCCAGGGAGGGACTTGTGGAATGCAAACGGCAGCCTGTTTTGTTTGCGTGTTTTGTGTGCACACGCATGCATGCGTGCATGCATGGGACTGCATGTGTTAACGACCCCCGGGAACCGGTTCCGTCCGGCTTTCTGGAAAAGGGGCTTTTGTCTCCCCCGGTGAATCCTGGGAAGGAGGTCATGTGTGGAGCCAGTGATGTCATGGGATCGCAAACTGACTCAGCTCTTTACCTTTGCATCCCAGTCCAAAACATACATGTATTTCTGCGTGAAACTTTGGGAGAAGTTCCTTTTCTTTGCAAAGAAGGAGTTTTAAAAGTCAGATGTCACAATTTGGGGTACCCATAAGAAAGGGGGGGGGGGGAAATGGGCTGGCCATCTGGACATTGATCACTTATTATTATTATTATTATTATGTTGTGTGATCAATGTGAACTTGGCTCGGACTTTTACCTAGACATTGTCCACTTATTATTATTATTATTATTGACACAACGACGTTGTATGACACAGCAAACAAGATAGATATGCTGGATTTCGTTTCACAAAACCACAAGTCGAACACTTCCCAAGTGTCTAGGACTGTGTGATGTATTTTCGGATGATGCGTGCAGATCCCAGTAAGGTGGCCTTTTGCAGTTGGCAGATGGTAATTTTGTCAATGTCTATTGTTTCCAAATGCCGGCTGAGATCTTTTGGCACGGCACCCAGTGTGCCCATCACCACTGGGACCACCTGCACTGGTTTCTGCCAGAGTCTTTGAAGTTATAATATTATTGTTATTATTATTATTATTATTATTATTATTATTATTATTATTATGTTGTGTGATCAATGTGAACTTGGCTTGGACTTTTACCTAGACATTGATCACTTATTATTATTATTATTATTATTATTATTATTATTATTATGTTATGTGATCAATGTGAACTTGGCTTGGACTTTTACCTAGACATTGATCACTTATTATTATTATTATTATTATTATTATTATTATGTGTGATCAATGTGAACTTGGCTTGGACTTTTACCTAGACATTGATCACTTATTATTATTATTATTATGTTATGTTATCAATGTGAACTTGGCTCGGACTTTTACCTAGACATTGATCACTTATTATTATTATTATTATTATTATTATTATTATTATTATTATGTTGTGTGATCAATGTGAACTTGTCTCAGACTTTTACATGGACATTGATCACTTATTATTATTATTATTATTATTATTATTATTATGTTGTGTGATCAATGTGAACTTGGCTCGGACT
>NW_026943818.1:31914591-31939591 GCF_035594765.1 Anolis carolinensis | reverse complement strand
AAAGTGGGAGAGAGGACTCTTTGTCTGTTGGATGTTGCAATTGCCCACCTTGGTGATCATTAAACGGCCTCGCAGCTTCAAAGCCTGGCTGTTTCCTGCCTGGGGGGAATCCCTTGTTGGGAGGTGTTAGCCGGCCCTGATTGTTTCCTGCCTGGAATTCCACTTGTTTTCCATTTTCTATCCTCCCTCCCACGGAATGAAAGCCATGTGTCACGAAAACCGGTTCCAACCGGCCGGGTCACGTGACCACACGTGGGTCACGTGACATGCAAGAGGTGTGGGTGGGGGTGGGGGATTGAACTCCGGAAGTGCGAACCCGAGAGAGTCGGAAGGGACCCCCAGGGGCCATCCAGTCCAACCCCCAACCTGAGCCCTCCTGACAGATGGCCATCCAGCCTCGGCTAGGGAGAAATGAGGATTCTCTGATTTGTCAGATTCTGCGGTCGTAAACTTCGCCAAAAGTTGGACAGGGTGATCGGACGGTGTTTGCATG
This sequence comes from Anolis carolinensis, assembly GCF_035594765.1. Lineage (NCBI taxonomy): Eukaryota > Metazoa > Chordata > Lepidosauria > Squamata > Anolidae > Anolis > Anolis carolinensis. The sequence continues at coordinate 31,939,098 of NW_026943818.1, read as the reverse complement.
TCCTCTAGTGGGTTGTGGAGGTAAGGCGGGTTGGAAGCAAGCCCCGAGTGCGATTTCCTGGCCGGAATCACTGGGTTGCTGTGAGTTTTCGGGGCTGTAAGGCCACATTTCAGAAGCATTCTCTCCTGACGTTTCTCTGCTGAGGATGCTTGCCATAGGTGTGGGCGAAATGTCAGGAGAGAACGCTTCCGGAACATGGCCAGACAGCCCAGAAACCTCACAGCAACCTAAATAATAATAATATTAACTATTATTATTATTATTATTATTCAGTGTGATTGATCTGAACTTGGCTCAAACTTTTAGGTAGGCATTAATCACTTACTATTATTATTATTATTATTTTATTATTATTACAGTATTGTGTTGTGATTGATGTGAACTTGCTTCAAACTTTTAGGTGGGCATTAATCACATTATTATTATTATTATTATTATTATTATTATTATTATTATTGTGTTGTGTGATTGATCTGAACTTGGCTCAAACTTTTAGGTAGGCATTAATCACTTACTATTATTATTATTATTATTATTATTACAGTACTGTGTTGTGATTGATGTGAACTTGGTTCAAACTTTTAGGTGGGCATTAATCACATTATTATTATTATTATTATTATTATTATTATTGTGTTGTGTGATTGATGTGAATTCAGCTTGGACTTTTAGGTGGGCATTAATCACATTATTATTATTATTATTATTATTATTATTATTATTATTGTGTTGTGTGATTGATGTGAATTCAGCTTGGACTTTTAGGTGGGCATTAATCACATTATTATTATTATTATTATTATTATTATTGTGTTGTGTGATTGATGTGAATTCAGCTTGGACTTTTAGGTGGGCATTAATCACATTATTATTATTATTATTATTATTATTGTGTTGTGTGATTGATGTGAACTTGACTAAAACTTTTAGGTGGGCATTAATAATAATAATGATGATGATGATGATGATGATGATGATGATTTTCTGTGATTGACATGAACTTGGCTCATACTTTTAGGTGGGCATTAAATAATAATAATTATTATAATTATTATTATTATTATTTTGTGTGATTGACGTGATCTTGGCTCAAACTTATTATTATTTTGTGTGATTGATGTGAACTTGGCTCAAACTTTTAGGTGGACATTAAATTATTATTATTATTATTATTATTTTGTGTGATTGATGTGAACTTGGCTCAAACTTTTAGGTGGACATTAAATTATTATTATTATTATTATTATTATTATTATTTTGTGTGATTGATGTGAACTTGGCTCAAACTTTTAGGTGGACATTAATCATTTATTATTATTATTATTATTGTGTTGTGCGATTGATGTGAATTTAGCTCGGACTTTTAGGTGGACATTAGTAACTAATAATAATAATAATAATTTAGTGTAATTGATGTTAACTTGGCTCAAACCTTTATGTAGACATTAATCACTTATTATTATTGTGTTGTGTGACTGATGTGAATTTAGCTCGGACTTTTAGGTGGACATTAGTAACTAATAATAATAATTTAGTGTAATTGATGTTAACTTGGCTCAAACTTTTAGGTAGACATTAATCACTTATTATTATTATTGTGTTGTGTGACTGATGTGAATTTAGCTCGGACTTTTAGGTGGACATTAGTAACTAATAATAATAATAATAATAATTTAGTGTGATTGATGTGAACTTGGCTCAAACTTTCAAGTGGTCATTAATCACTTATTATTATTATTATTAATATTATTATTGTGTTGTGTGACTGATGTGAATTTAGCTCGGACTTTTAGGTGGACATTAGTAACTAATAATAATAATTTAGTGTAATTGATGTTAACTTGGCTCAAACTTTTAGGTAGACATTAATCACTTATTATTATTATTGTGTTGTGTGATTGATGTGAATTTAGCTCGGACTTTTAGGTGGCCATTAGTAACTAATAATAATAATTTAGTGTGATTGACCTGATCTTGGCTCAAACTTTTAGGTGGTCATTAATCACTTGTTGTTGTTGTTGTTGTTATTGTAATAATAAAACTCACAGCGAACCCCATTGGAATAATACTTCTGGCATTGTTTACATCTTCTCGCTGTCTTCCTCACTCGCTTTCTTGTTGAATTTTGGGACAGCGATGGCAAGCGTGAGCGGCGGGTCCCTTCGCCGGACGTCATCGTTTTGTCGGACAACGAGCCCTCCAGCCCCCGGGTCAACGGCCTGGCCAAGAGCCCCCCGAAAGACACCAGCGCAGAGGCCCTCATGGTGAGCGGACCAGAATCATGCTTTCTACATACGGGGATGGGTTTTGGAAAGGGACGAGTCCTGTGGCCAGATTTGGTGTGGTTTGGCCCACTGGTTTTGTTGTTAACTCGGTCCTCATTATGCACATTACAGATATATTATATTATCTATATATACACACACGGCTCGCGCCATCTCACCAATCCTCAGACCTGAATACAGAAATCCTCGCACTTAAGAACTAATAATTAATAACTAATAATTTAATGATATAATGATATGTAATAATATTATACTATACTAACATTATAATACATTGTACAGTAGAGTCTCACTTATCCAACATAAACGGGCCGGCAGAATGTTGGATAAGCGAATATGTTGGATAATAAGGAGGCACTAAGGAAAAGCCTATTAAACATCAAATTAGGTTATGATTTTACAAATTAAGCACCAAAACATCATGTTAGACAACAAATTTGGCAGAAAAAGTAGTTCAATACGCGGTAATGCTATGTAGTAATTACTGTATTTACAAATTTAGCACCAAAATATCATGATGTATTGAAAACATTGACTACAAAAATGCGTTGGATAATCCAGAACGTTGGATAAGCGAGTGTTGGATAAGTGAGACTCTACTGTATATACATGTAATATTGATAATAATATTATGATGTAATACAATGTAATAATAATTATAATTCACTATTATAATTGTATATTTATATTACATGCAATATTACTAATAATATTGCAATATAGTTGTATAATATAATATATTGTATGTATATATACTTGTAAACCACCCTGAGTCCCCTTCGGGGTGAGAAGGGCGGTATATAAATGTTGCAAATAATAATAATAATAATAATAATAATAATAATAATAATAATAATTATTATTATTATTATTATTATTATTATTATTATATTATATTATATTATATTATATTATATACACACATGGCTCGCGCCATCTCACCAATCCTCAGACCTGAATACAGAAATCCTCGCACTTAAGAACTAATAATTAATAATTAATAACTAATAATTTAATGATATAATGATATGTAATAATATTATACTATACTAACATTATAATACATTGTATATACATGTAATATTGATAATAATATTATGATGTAATACAATGTAATAATAATTATAATTCATTATTATAATTGTATATTTATATTACATGCAATATTACTAATAATATTGCGATATAGTTGTATAATATAATATATTGTATGTATATATACTTGTCGGTATATAAATGTCGCTAATAATAATAATAATAATAATAATAATAATAATATTATATTATATTATATTCACACATGGCTCGCGCCATCTCACCAATCCTAAGACCTGAATACAGAAATCCTTGCACTTAAGAACTAATATAATAATAATAATATTACTATTTGTGTTTCTTTTTTTCTTTGTTTTTGATGTTCACTCCTTGGAAAGTGATGAGTTTTGTGCCCAGATTTGGTGTGGTTTGGCCCACTGGTTTTGTTGTTAACTCGGTCCTAATTATTCACATTACAGATATATTGTATTGTATTGTATTATATTATATTATATTATATTATATTATATTATATTATATTATATTATATACACACACACGGCTCTCGCCATCTCACCGATCCTCAGACCTGAATACAGAAATCCTTGCACTTAAGAACTAATATAATAATAATAATATAACTATTGGTGTTTCTTTTTTTATTTGTTTAATGGCCACTCCTTGGAAAGTGATGAGTTTTGTGGCCAAATTTGGTGTGATTTGGCCCAGTGGTTTTGTTGTTAACTCGGTCCTAATTATGCACATTACAGATATATTATATTATCTATATATACACACATGGCTCGCGCCATCTCACCAATCCTAAGACCTGAATACAGAAATCCTTGCACTTAAGAACTAATATAATAATAATAATAATAATAATAATAATAATAATAATAATAACTATCGGTGTTTCTTTTTTTCTTTGTTTTTGATGTTCACTCCTTGGAAATTGATGAGTTTTGTGGCCAGATTTGGTGTGATTTGGCCCAGTGGTTTTGTTGTTAACTCGGTCCTAATTATGCACATTACAGATATATTATCTATATATACACACATGGCTCGCGCCATCTCACCAATCCTAAGACCTGAATACAGAAATCCTTGCACTTAAGAACTAATATAATAATAATAATATTACTATTTGTGTTTCTTTTTTTCTTTATTTAATGGTCACTCCTTGGAAAGAGATGAGTTTTGTGGCCAGATTTGGTGTGATTTGGCCCGATGGTTTTGTTGTTAACTCAGTCCTCATTATGCACATTACAGATATATTATATTATCTATATATACACACATGGCTCGCGCCATCTCACCAATCCTCAGACCTGAATACAGAAATCCTTGCACTTAAGAACTAATATAATAATAATAATATAACTATTGGTGTTTCTTTTTTTATTTGTTTAATGGTCACTCCTTGGAAAGTGATGAGTTTTGTGGCCAGATTTGGTGTGGTTTGGCCCAGTGGTTTTGTTGTTAACTCGGTCCTAATTATGCACATTACAGATATATTATATTATCTATATATACACACATGGCTCGCGCTATCTCACCAATCCTCAGACCTGAATACAGAAATCCTTGCACTAAAGAACTAATAATAATAATAATAATAATAATAATAATAATAATAATAATAATAAGACTCTTGTTTTGCAGAAGAGCAGCCCGGAGGAGCGTGAGCGCCTGATCAAGCGTCTGAAGGAGGAGCTGCGCCTGGAGGAGGCCAAGCTGGTGCTCCTCAAGAAGCTGCGCCAGAGCCAGATCCAGAAGGAGACCTCCGCCCAAAAGGTGAACCCAGACTGGGTGGACATCTGTCGGGAGGGATCAGATGGTGTCACGGCTGAAAGAGGCTGCACTGGATGACCTTTGGGGTCCCTCTTAAGATTCTTATATATATATATATATATATATATATATATATATATATATATATATATATCATATACATGGCTGGATGGCCATCTGCCGGGAGGGATCGGATTGTGTCGCGGCAGAAAGGGGCTGCACTGGATGACCTTGGGGTCTCTCAGACTCTTTAAGATTCATATATATATCTCATATATATATATATATATATATATGTGTGTGTGTGTGTGTGTATATGTCGTATGTATGGCTGGATGGCCACCTGTCAGGAGGGATCGGATTGTGTCACAGCTGAAAGGGGCTGCATTGGATGACCTTTGGGGTCCCTCTTAAGATTCATTAATTGGATGACCTCTGGAGGTTTCTCAGACTCTTAAAATTCATATATATATATGTTTGTCATATTTATGGCTGGATGGCCATCTGTCAGGAGGGATCGGATGGTGTTGCGGCAGAAAGGGGCTGCATTGGATGACGTTTGGGGTCTCTGAGACTCTTTAAGATTCATATATGTGTGTGTATATATATATATATACACTAGATATATATATGTGTGTGTGTGTATATGTCGTATGTATGGCTGGATGGCCATCTGTCAGGAGGGATCGGATTGTGTCATGGCTGAAAGGGGCTCCACTGGATGACCTTTGGGGTCTCTGAGATTTAAGATTCATATATATATATATATATATATATATATATATATATATATATATATACACACACACACACACACACATATATATATATATATATATATATATAAAAATGTATGGCTGGATGGCCATCTGTCAGGAGGGATTGGATTATGTCATGGCTGAAAGGGGCTGCACTGGATGACCTTTGGGGTCTCTGAGACTCTTAAGATTCATATATATATATATATATATATATATATATATATATATATATATATATATAAATGTATGGCTGGATGGCCATCTGTCAGGAGGGATTGGATTATGTCATGGCTGAAAGGGGCTGCATTGGATGACCTTTGGGGTCCCACTTAAGATTCAAATATATATATACAGTAGAGTCTCACTTATCCAACATAAACAGGCCGGCAGAACGTTGGATAAGTGAATATGTTGGATAATAAGGAGGGATTAAGGAAAAGCCTATTAAACATCAAATTAGGTTATGATTTTACAAATTAAGCACCAAAACTTCATGTTATAGAACAAATTTGACAGAAAAAGTAGTTCAATACACAGTAATGCTATGTAGTAATTACTGTATTTATGAATTTAGCACCAAAATATTATGATATATTGAAAACATTGACTCCAAAAATGCGTTGGATAATCCAGAACGTTGGATAAGCGAGTGTTGGATAAGTGAGACTCTACTGTATATATATCATATGTGTGGCTGGGTGGCCATCTGTCGGGAGGGATCGGATGGTGTCGTGGCAGAAAGGGGCTGCATTGGATGACCTTTGGGGTCTCTGAGACTCTTAAGATTCATATATGTATATATATCCTAGATATGTGTGTGTGTGTGTGTGTGTGTGTGTGTGTGTGTAGTTGAATGGCCATCTGTCAGGAGGGATTGGATTGTGTTGTGGCTGAAAGGGGCTGCATTGGATGACCTCTGGGGTCTCTTAAGACTCTACAATATATATCCTGTATATATGTGTGTGTGTGTATGTGTGTATGTGTGTTATATGTATGGCCATCTGTCGGGAGGGATCGGATTGTGTCGCGACTGAAAGGGGCTGCATGGGATGACCTTTGGGGTCCCTCTTAAGATTCATATGTATATATGTATATGTATATATATATCTCCTAGATATATATATGTGTGTGTGTGTGTGTGTGTATGTGTGTTATATGTATGGCTGGATGGCCATCTGTCGGGAGGGATCGGATTGTGTCGCAACTGAAAGGGGCTGCATGGGATGACCTTTGGGGTCCCTCTTAAGATTCATATGTATATATGTATATGTATATATATCTCTCCTAGATATATATATATGTGTGTGTGTGTGTGTGTGTGTGTGTCGTATGTATGGCTGGATGGCCATCTGTCGGGAGGGATCGGATTGTGTCGCGACTGAAAGGGGCTGCATTGGATGACCTTTGGGGTCCCTCTTAAGATTCATATGTATATATGTATATGTATATATATATCTCCTAGATATATGTGTGTGTGTGTGTGTGTGTGTCGTATGTATGGCTGGATGGCCATCTGTCGGGAGGGATCGGATTGTGTCGCGACTGAAAGGGGCTGCATGGGATGACCTTTGGGGTCCCTCTTAAGATTCATATGTATATATGTATATGTATATATATCTCTCCTAGATATATGTGTGCGTGTGTGTGTGTATGTCGTAAGTAAGGCTGGATGGCCATCTGTCGGGAGGGATTAGATTGTGTCGCGACTGAAAGGGGCTGCATTGGATGACCTCTGGGGTCTCTTAAGACTCTACAATATATATCCTGTATATATATGTGTGTGTGTGTGTGTGTATGTGTGTTATATGTATGGTTGGATGGCCATCTGTCGGGAGGGATCGGATGGTGTCACGGCTTAAAGGGGAGTGGAAATATACATTGCAGTTAATTGACCTGGGAACCTTAAAGCCCCCAGTCCCAATTTACTTTGCTAAAGTCTCTTTTCCGTTCCCGTTTTTTTTCCCAAACAGCCCGTGGGCTCTTCCGGAAACGCCGCGGCCACCCCGCCGCCCCTGGTGCGAGGGACGCAGAGCCTCACCTCGGGCAAGTCGGCCCTCCTGCAGGTCTGTCAATCATTAATAATAATAATAATAATAATAATAATGTCTTGTCGAAGGCTCTCATGGCTGGGATCACTGGGTTGTTGTGCATTTTAATATTATTATTATTATTATTATTATTATTATTATTATTATTATTATTTTCATGGCCATACTAATAGAACTATCCCCTCCCGCCCACCCTAGAATTCCTCGCGTATTCCTGGGACAATAATCCCTCCGCCGTTGATCCGGGGCGGGCAGCAGGCCTCCTCCAAGCTGGGCTCCCAGCAGAACACGCAAATCGTCATGCCTCCTCTCGTCCGAGGCGCCCAGGTGAGTTGCTCCATGTACTATTATTATTATTATTATTATTATTATTATTATTATTATTTTCTGCCTATTATTATTCTTGGCAGGAAATATTATTATTATTATTTCCTACCAATTATTATGGAAATAATAAAAACAATATTATTATTATTATTATTATTATTATTATTATTATTATTATTATTTCCTGCCTATTATTATGGCAATCATAACAACAATATACTATTATTATTATTATTATTATTATTATTATTATTATTATTATTATTGTTGGCAGGAAATAATAAAAACAATATTATTATTATTGTTGTTATTATTTCCTGCCTATTATTATTATTGTTATTATTTGCTGCCAATTATGGAAATAAAAATAACAATATACTATTAGTATTATTATTTCCTGCCTATTATTATGGAAATCATAATAACAATATACTATTAGTATTATTATTATTATTATTGTTGGCAGGAAATAATAAAAACAATATTATTATTATTGTTGTTATTATTTCCTGCCTATTATTATTATTGTTATTATTTGCTGCCAATTATGGAAATAAAAATAACAATATACTATTAGTATTATTATTTCCTGCCTATTGTTGGCAGGAAATAATAAAAACAATATTATTATTATTATTATTTCCTGCCTATTATTATGGAAATCATAACAACACTATACTATTAGTATTATTATTATTATTGTTGGCAGGAAATAATAAAAACAATATTATTGTTGTTATTATTTCCTGCCTATTATTATTATTGTTATTACTTGCTGCCAATTATGGAAATAAAAATAACAATATACTATTAGTATTATTATTTCCTGCCTATTGTTGGCAGGAAATAATAAAAACAATATTATTGTTGTTGTTATTATTTCCTGCCTATTATTATTATTGTTATTATTTGCTGCCAATTATGGAAATAAAAATAACAATATACTATTAGTATTATTATTTCCTGCCTATTGTTGGCAGGAAATAATAAAAACAATATTATTGTTGTTATTATTTCCTGCCTATTATTATTATTATTGTTATTATTTGCTGCCAATTATGGAAATAAAAACAACAATATATTATTATTATTTCCTGCCTATTATTATTATTATTATTGTTATTTGCTGCCAATTATGAAAATAAAAATCACAATATATTTATTATTATTATTATTATTTCCTGCCTATTACTATTATTATTATTGGCAGGAAATAGTAATAATAATAATAATAATAATAATAATAATAATAATAATAATAATAATGTATATATACACATACACACACACACACACACACATACATTCATCCAACCCTTAAAGCTACGGACAATGCGGTTGCTGTTGCCCGTTTTTGGTCTAAAACTATTTAGTTGCTTGTGATTTCCTTTTTTTTCATCATTTTAAAATGTATTTGTTATGCAATGCTTTTGACACAAAATAAATAACACACATACACATAGCAGGGTGTGTATATATATGCAAACACACACATATATACACACACATACACATAACGGTATATATATATATATATACACACACACATGTAGCAGGGTATATATATACACACAAATATATATAGTGGGGTATGTATATATATATATACTAGCTGTGCCCGGCCACGCGTTGTTGTGGCAAAGTGGTGGTGGTATTGGTTAAAAATTGTGTAATTTTTATTTGACGTTATTTGTATTTTTTTTATTAATTTTATTGTAAGTTTTTTTATTATATTTTATTATTTTCTTGTATTATTTTTAGTTATTTTCTGCTCTAGTATTTTATTGTATTAATCTTTTAGTGTTTTTAATTATTTTTTAGTGTTTTTTATTATTTTTTATTGGGTTGCTAGGAGACCAAGTTGGAGGAGCTTAGCCTTCTAACTGGCAGCAATTGGATAAAAGCAATTATTCCTCTCCCTCTAATTAGGACTTTATTTTTCTTTTCTTTTTGTTGTATCAACCTAGAGGCGTGGATGATGGGTTGTGTTGTCAAATTTCGAGGTTGTGTGGTGTTTACTTTTGTTGTTTTGTCCGCTGCCGTGATGCCATCACTCTTTTATATATATAGATAGATAGATATAAACATAAATACATAGGGCTGTAGTTTTTTGTTGTTGTTTTGTGGGTTGCCGTGATGCCATCACTCTTTTATATATATAGATAGATAGATATAAACATAAATACATAGGGCTGTAGTTTTTTGTTGTTGTTTTGTGGGTTGCCGTGATGCCATCACTCTTTTATATATATAGATAGATAGATATAAACATAAATACATAGGGCTGTAGTTTTTTGTTGTTGTTTTGTGGGTTGCCGTGATGCCATCACTCTTTTATATATATAGATACACACACACACACTCATACACACACACAAGTGGATAAGTGAGACTCTACTGTAATAATAATATAATCCAGCATATCTACCTTGTTTGCTGTGTCATACAATGTCGTGTCAATAATAATAATATAATGATGATGATATTGGTGTCTGAAGGTGGCGACAGTCATGCTGTTGCTCTTGTCTCTCCCCCTTTCTCCATCTCATCCCGTGGTCTTGTCTCTCTCTTTCTTTGTCCCGTCTCAGCCGCTGTCTGTGTCTGCGCAGCAGCTGCACCCTCTGCGCCAGGGCTCGGGCTCGGGCCCTCCTCCGCTGCTGCTGGCCCCGCGGGCCTCGGTGCCCAGCGTCCAGATCCAGGGCCAGCGCATCATCCAGCAGGGACTCATCCGCGTCACCAACGTCCCCAACGCCAGCCTCCTGGTCAACATCCCGCAGGTCAGGACCCATAACCCCCGGCAAGATTGGGACCGAACCCGAGGGCCATTTGGATGCCTAACGGAGTGCTCCCGTCTTCCTTTCCCCCCGCGCAGGGCTCGTCGAACTCGCTGAAGGGGTCCTCCTCGGGGTCGGGGTCCCAGGGGAGCACGGCGGGGGGCCTGGCCTCGAGCGTGGCCTCCATCGTGAACTCGAGCGAGTCCCCGGCCAGCCGTCAGGCGGCGGCCAAGCTGGCCCTGCGGAAGCAGCTGGAGAAGACGCTGCTGGAGATCCCGCCCCCCAAGCCCCCGGCCCCCCAGATGAGCTTCCTGCCCAGCGCCGCCAACAACGAGTTCATCTACCTGGTCGGCCTGGAGGAGGTGGTCCAGAACCTGCTCGAAGCCCAAGGTAGAACCAGAGAGAGAGAGAGAGAGATCTGTAAGGGTAGAATAACAGTTGGATGGATGGGTCTGTATGGGTAGAATTAGATGGATGGATGGATTCATGGACAGATGGATTCATGGACTCATGGATGGACAGATGGATGGACAGATGGATTCATGGACTCATGGATGGATAGATGGATGGACAGATGGATTTGTTCATGGATGGATGGATGGACAGATGGATTCATGGATGGATTCATGGATGGATTCATGGACTCATGGATGGATGCATGCATAGATAGATTGATGGATGGTTAGATGGATTGATGGATGGACAGATGGATTCATGGATGGATGGATAAATGGATGGATTCATGGACTCATAGATGGATGCATGCATAGATAGATTGATGGATGGTTAGATGGATTGATGGATGGACAGATGGATTCATGGATGGATGGATAAATGGATGGATTCATGGACTCATGGATGGATGCATGCATAGATAGATTGATGGATGGTTAGATGGATTGATGGATGGACAGATGGATTCATGGATGGATGGATAAATGGATGGATTCATGGACTCATGGATGGATGCATGCATAGATAGATTGATGGATGGTTAGATGGATTGATGGATGGACAGATGGATTCATGGATGGATGGATAAATGGATGGATTCATGGACTCATGGATGGATGCATGCATAGATAGGTTGATGGATGGTTAGATGGATTGATGGATGGACAGATGGATTCATGGATGGATGGATAAATGGATGGATTCATGGACTCATGGATGGATGCATGCATAGATAGATTGATGGATGGTTAGATGGATTGATGGATGGACAGATGGATTCATGGATGGATGGATAAATGGATGGATTCATGGACTCATAGATGGATGCATGCATAGATAGATTGATGGATGGTTAGATGGATTGATGGATGGACAGATGGATTCATGGATGGATGGATAAATGGATGGATTCATGGACTCATGGATGGATGCATGCATAGATAGATTGATGGATGGTTAGATGGATTGATGGATGGACAGATGGATTCATGGATGGATGGATAAATGGATGGATTCATGGACTCATAGATGGATGCATGCATAGATAGATTGATGGATGGTTAGATGGATTGATGGATGGACAGATGGATTCATGGATGGATGGATAAATGGATGGATTCATGGACTCATGGATGGATGCATGCATAGATAGATTGATGGATGGTTAGATGGATTGATGGATGGACAGATGGATTCATGGATGGATGGATAAATGGATGGATTCATGGACTCATAGATGGATGCATGCATAGATAGATTGATGGATGGTTAGATGGATTGATGGATGGACAGATGGATTCATGGATGGATGGATAAATGGATGGATTCATGGACTCATAGATGGATGCATGCATAGATAGATTGATGGATGGTTAGATGGATTGATGGATGGACAGATGGATTCATGGATGGATGGATAAATGGATGGATTCATGGACTCATAGATGGATGCATGCATAGATAGATTGATGGATGGTTAGATGGATTGATGGATGGACAGATGGATTCATGGATGGATGGATAAATGGATGGATTCATGGACTCATGGATGGATGCATGCATAGATAGATTGATGGATGGTTAGATGGATTGATGGATGGACAGATGGATTCATGGATGGATGGATAAATGGATGGATTCATGGACTCATAGATGGATGCATGCATAGATAGATTGATGGATGGTTAGATGGATTGATGGATGGACAGATGGATTCATGGATGGATGGATAAATGGATGGATTCATGGACTCATGGATGGATGCATGCATAGATAGATTGATGGATGGTTAGATGGATTGATGGATGGACAGATGGATTCATGGATGGATGGATAAATGGATGGATTCATGGACTCATAGATGGATGCATGCATAGATAGATTGATGGATGGTTAGATGGATTGATGGATGGACAGATGGATTCATGGATGGATGGATAAATGGATGGATTCATGGACTCATAGATGGATGCATGCATAGATAGATTGATGGATGGTTAGATGGATTGATGGATGGACAGATGGATTCATGGATGGATGGATAAATGGATGGATTCATGGACTCATAGATGGATGCATGCATAGATAGATTGATGGATGGTTAGATGGATTGATGGATGGACAGATGGATTCATGGATGGATGGATAAATGGATGGATTCATGGACTCATAGATGGATGCATGCATAGATAGATTGATGGATGGTTAGATGGATTGATGGATGGACAGATGGATTCATGGATGGATGGATAAATGGATGGATTCATGGACTCATAGATGGATGCATGCATAGATAGATTGATGGATGGTTAGATGGATTGATGGATGGACAGATGGATTCATGGATGGATGGATAAATGGATGGATTCATGGACTCATAGATGGATGCATGCATAGATAGATTGATGGATGGTTAGATGGATTGATGGATGGACAGATGGATTCATGGATGGATGGATAAATGGATGGATTCATGGACTCATGGATGGATGCATGCATAGATAGATTGATGGATGGTTAGATGGATTGATGGATGGACAGATGGATTCATGGATGGATGGATAAATGGATGGATTCATGGACTCATGGATGGATGCATGCATAGATAGATTGATGGATGGTTAGATGGATTGATGGATGGACAGATGGATTCATGGATGGATGGATAAATGGATGGATTCATGGACTCATGGATGGATGCATGCATAGATAGATTGATGGATGGTTAGATGGATTGATGGATGGACAGATGGATTCATGGATGGATGGATAAATGGATGGATTCATGGACTCATAGATGGATGCATGCATAGATAGATTGATGGATGGTTAGATGGATTGATGGATGGACAGATGGATTCATGGATGGATGGATAAATGGATGGATTCATGGACTCATGGATGGATGCATGCATAGATAGATTGATGGATGGTTAGATGGATTGATGGATGGACAGATGGATTCATGGATGGATGGATAAATGGATGGATTCATGGACTCATAGATGGATGCATGCATAGATAGATTGATGGATGGTTAGATGGATTGATGGATGGACAGATGGATTCATGGATGGATGGATAAATGGATGGATTCATGGACTCATAGATGGATGCATGCATAGATAGATTGATGGATGGTTAGATGGATTGATGGATGGACAGATGGATTCATGGATGGATGGATAAATGGATGGATTCATGGACTCATAGATGGATTCATTCATGGATGGATGGATTGATTGGTTGATGGATTCATGGATGGATGGATGGATGGATGGATGGATAGATGGATAGATAGATGGATTCATGGATGGATGGATTGATGGATGGATAGATGGATTCATGGATGGATGGATAGATAGATGGATTGATGGATGGATTCATGGATGGATGGATCTGTAATGGAGGGGCAGGCAAACTCTTTGTGGATACATCTTTCCAAGAGAACCACGTGAAGCCCCGCCGAGTGTGACCCCATCCCGTCTCTGTCTCCCGCCAGGCAAGGTCCCGGTGGCTCCGTCCTGGCAGGACCCGTTCCGGTGTGTGCAGTGCAAGACGGACTTCACGTGCCGGTGGCGGGAGGAGAAGGGCGGGGCCATCATGTGCGAGACCTGCATGTCCTCCAACCAGAAGAAGGCCCTCAAGGCCGAGCACACCGCCCGCCTCAAGGCCGCCTTCGTCAAGGCCCTGCAGCAGGAGCAGGAGGTCGAGCAGCGCATCCTACAGCAGGCCACTGCCACCGCCGGCTCCGCCCCCCCCGGCAAGGCCGACCCCCTCGCCCCCCAGCACCACCCCCTCAAGCAGGTACACTCACCCTCATCCCCGGCATCATTGTCCTTTGTAGAGTCCTGGGATGTTGTCTTGAGTGTGCCTCATTCTCCTGTCCCCCCTCGCAGGCCTCCAGCCAGCTGTCCCGAAGCGCCGGCGCTCCCCGCGGGGTCTTGCACGCGTTCAGCCCCTCGCCCAAGTTGCAGAACGCCTCTGCCGCCTCTGCCGCCTCTGCCGCCTCCGCTGCTGCTGCCGCCTCCTCCGGCGTGGCCGTGCTGGGCGGCAGGCAAGGTAAGCGCGCTCAGCGGCCCGGCGGGAAAGGAGGCCCCTGCGCCTGGAAGAAGACCCTCGGAAACCCAGGTAGAACTACCCCTCCTCCCCCTCCCTCCCCCCCAGACACCACCTCCACCTGGGCCGCTTCTCTCGCTTTCCGCCCCTCTCGCCCACTTCCTTTCGGGTTCACTCAAAGCGTCTGACACTCTGTGCTGAGCGGTGGTGGCAAGATCGTCAGCGTAGAGGAAACTTTAAGGTGTAGCCTCTCGCTTGGCATTGCTCTGAGGCTTAGGGAGTATATTATTATTATTATTATTATTATTATTATTATTATTATTATTATTATTATTATTCTGGTGTAGCCTCTCGCTTGGCATTGCTCTGAGGCTTAAGGAGTATATTATTATTATTATTATTATTATTATTATTATTATTATTATTATTATTCGGGTGTAGCCTCTCGCTTGGCATTGCTCTGAGGCTTAAGGAGTATATTATTATTATTATTATTATTATTATTATTATTTCGGTGTAGACTCTCACTTGGCATTGCTCTAGGGCTTGGTGTATATGTTGTTGTTGTTGTTGTTGTTGTTGTTATTCTGGTGTAGCCTCTCCCTTGGGTTATATAGCTGTGTGGAAGGGCCTTGAGTCTACACTGCCATATAATCCAGTGCAAATTAGATAATCTGTGGAAGAGGCCTAAGTGAGGCCGAACTCTGCCTGTCCCCTGGGCTGAGTAGGTTGCTAGGAGACTTAGCCTTGTAACTGGCAGCAATTGGATAAAAACAATCATTGCTCTCTCTCTAATTAGGACTTTATTTTTCTTTTCTTTTTGTTGTATCAACCTAGAGGCGTGGATGATGGGTTGTGTTGTCAAATTTCGAGGTTGGGGGGCCTGTGGTTTTGTTGTTTTGTGGGTCGCCGTGATGCCATCACTCATTTCTATATATAGAGATAGATAAATGGGTTATATAGTTGTGTGGAAGAGGCCTAAGTGAGGCCTAACTCTGCCTGTCCCCTGGGCTGAGTAGGTTGCTAGGAGACTTAGCCTTGTAACTGGCAGCAATTGGATAAAAACAATCATTGCTCTCTCTCTAATTAGGACTTTATTTTTCTTTTCTTTTTGTTGTATCAACCTAGAGGCGTGGATGATGGGTTGTGTTGTCAAATTTCGAGGTTGGGGGGCCTGTGGTTTTGTTGTTTTGTGGGTCGCCGTGATGCCATCACTCATTTCTATATATAGAGATAGATAAATGGGTTATATAGTTGTGTGGAAGAGGCCTAAGTGAGGCCTAACTCTGCCTGTCCCCTGGGCTGAGTAGGTTGCTAGGAGACTTAGCCTTGTAACTGGCAGCAATTGGATAAAAACAATCATTGCTCTCTCTAATTAGGACTTTATTTTTCTTTTCTTTTTGCTGTATCAACCTAGGGGCGTGGATGATGGGTTGTGTTGTCAAATTTCGAGGTTGGGGGGCCTGTGGTTTTGTTGTTTTGTGGGTCGCCGTGATGCCATCACTCATTTCTATATATAGAGATAGATAAATGGGTTATATAGTTGTGTGGAAGAGGCCTAAGTGAGGCCTAACTCTGCCTGTCCCCTGGGCTGAGTAGGTTGCTAGGAGACTTAGCCTTGTAACTGGCAGCAATTGGATAAAAACAATGATTCCTCTCCCTCTAATTAGGACTTTATTTTTCTTTTCTTTTTGTTGTATCAACCTAGGGGCGTGGATGATGGGTTGTGTTGTCAAATTTCGAGGTTGGGGGGCCTGTAGTTTTGTTGTTTTGTGGGTCGCCGTGATGCCATCACTCTTTTATATATAGAGATAGATAAATGGGTTATACAGTTGTGTGGAAGGGCTTTGAGTCTACACTGCCATATAATCCAGTTCAAATTAGATAATCTGTGGAAGAGGCCTAAGTGAGGCCGAACTCTGCCTGTCCCCTGGGCTGAGTAGGTTGCTAGGAGACTTAGCCTTGTAACTGGCAGCAATTGGATAAAAACAATCATTGCTCTCTCTCTCTAATTAGGACTTTATTTTTCTTTTCTTTTTGTTGTATCAACCTAGGGGCGTGGATGATGGGTTGTGTTGTCAAATTTCGAGGTTGGGGGGCCTGTGGTTTTGTTGTTTTGTGGGTCGCCGTGATGCCATCACTCATTTCTATATATAGAGATAGATAAATGGGTTATATAGTTGTGTGGAAGAGGCCTAAGTGAGGCCGAACTCTGCCTGTCCCCTGGGCTGAGTAGGTTGCTAGGAGACTTAGCCTTGTAACTGGCAGCAATTGGATAAAAGCAATTATTCCTCTCTCTCTAATTAGGACTTTATTTTTCTTTTCTTTTTGTTGTATCAACCTAGGGGCGTGGATGATGGGTTGTGTTGTCAAATTTCGAGGTTGGGGGGCCTGTGGTTTTGTTGTTTTGTGGGTCGCCGTGATGCCATCACTCATTTATATATAGAGATAGATAAATGGGTTATATAGTTGTGTGGTTTTGTTGTTTTGTGCGTTGCCGTGATGCCATTACTCTTTTATATATATAGATATATTTTTTTTCTGTCTCTGTTTCCGGTCGAACCAGGCGGGTCGCTGAATTTCGTGAGCCCGGGCCTGGCGGTGCACAAGACAACGGCGGGCTCCTCGGCCGTGGACCGCCAGCGCGAGTACCTCCTGGACATGATCCCCCCGCGGTCCATCCCGCAATCGGCCACCTGGAAATAAGGCCCAATCCGGCCTCTCCGTTTTCCCCGCATCGTTTTTTTCTTCGTTCCTACTTTTCATCGGGATTTATTTTTTTCACTCCTCGCTCCGCCGAGACCTCGTCGCGCTTGGATCTACAAGTCGGGACCGGGACGAAATTATTTTGTGGATATATATATACATATACATATTTTTTTCCTCCCCGTTTAATTATAATTATTACTCTTTTTTTTTTCTGGGTGTCGTTTAGTTTGAAACCTTAACGGTCAACGAAAGGACTCTTCCGAATTTTCCCTTTTTTCCTGCCTTAAAGAGACTTACTTTTTAGGTTATTTTTCCCCCCTTTATTTACTTGTTTCCATCGAAGGACTAAATTTTTTTGGCTTTTGTTTTCTTTTTCTTGCCGTTCTGCTATTTCTTTTTTTTTTTTAAATTTCCGGAGGAGTAACTTATATTATTACGGACTCTCGACAGGACGCGGATTTTGTTTCTTTGCGACGACGAGGATTTCGATACTTATTTCCCTTTCTTTTATTTTCCAAATAAATAAACAAACTGGATCGTCTTCATTATTATTATTATTATTTTTGCAAAAGGGCCTTTTTCGCCCTTCCGGACTCTGGATTTCGTCCGAATCTCGGAGAGAGGATTTGTTATTATTATTATTATTATTTTTTCTCGGGCTCCCAAACGAGAAAAGCGAGGGTTTGGATTTAAAGGAGGAGCTCCGGAAAAAAAATACGAATTCGAACTTTGGGACATCTGCGCGGAAGGGACCAGAGGAGCCGAGGAAATTTGTGTTTTTTTTTCCAAAAAAAAAAAAAATCAATAAAACAACAACACGAGACAAAAAAAAAACCAAAACAAAACAAAACGAATCCTCTTGTTACCAGGTTGGCGTTTGGGGCGGAATTGTTATTTTCTGTTGCTGGTTTAGTTTTCTTTCTGACTCTTTCCTTCCTCCGTTTCTCTCGTACACCTTTAATAATAATAATAATAATAATAATAATAATAATAATAATAATAATAATTGTGATTTTGTGAAACGAAATCCAGCATATCTATCTTGTTTGCTGTGTCATACAACGTCGTTGTGTCAATAATAATAATAATAATAATAATATAATAATAATATAATAATAATATAATAATAATAGTACTATAATAATAATATATTATAATATAATGATAATAAAATAATAATAGTAATATTATAATATATAATAATAGCAATATAATAATATATAATAGTAATATAATTATAATATATAATAATATAACAGTAATATAATATTACGACTGGACTTATCGTCAGGGGAATACCTTTACCTTTTTATAATAGTAATATAATATATATATAATAGTAATATAATAATAATAATAATATAACAGTAATATAATATTACGACTGGACTTATCATGGGAATACCTTTACCTTTTTATAATATTAATATAATAATATATATAATAGTAATATAATAATAATAATATAACAGTAATATAATATTACGACTGGACTTATCATGGGAATACCTTTACCTTTTTATAATATTAATATAATAATATATATAATAGTAATATAATAATAATAATATAACAGTAATATAATATTACGACTGGACTTATCATGGGAATACCTTTACCTTTTTATAATATTAATATAATAATATATATAATAGTAATATAATAATAATAATATAACAGTAATATAATATTACAACAGGACTTATCGTCGGGAAAACCTTTACCTTTACCTTTTTATAATATTAATATAATAATATATATAATAGTAATATAATAATAATAATATAACAGTAATATAATATTACGACTGGACTTATCATGGAAATACCTTTACCTTTTTATAATATTAATATAATAATATATATAATAGTAATATAATAATAATAATATAACAGTAATATAATATTACAACAGGACTTATCGTCGGGAAAACCTTTACCTTTACCTTTTTATAATATTAATATAATAATATATATAATAGTAATATAATAATAATATAACTGTAATATAATATTACGACTGGACTTATCGTCAGGGGAAAACCTTTACCTTTACCTTTTTATAATATTAATATAATATATAATAATAGTAATATAATAATATATATAATAGTAATATAATAATAATAATATAACAGTAATATAATATTACAACAGGACTTATCGTCGGGAAAACCTTTACCTTTACCTTTTTATAATATTAATATAATAATATATATAATAGTAATATAATAATAATATAACAGTAATATAATATTACGACTGGACTTATCGTCAGGGGAAAACCTTTACCTTTACCTTTTTATAATATTAATATAATATATAATAATAGTAATATAATAATATATATAATAGTAATATAATAATAATAATATAACAGTAATATAATATTACAACTGGACTTATCGTCGGGAAAACCTTTACCTTTACCTTTTTATAATATTAATATAATATATAATAATAGTAATATAATAATAATATAACAGTAATATAATATTACGACTGGACTTATCGTCAGGGGAAAACCTTTACCTTTACCTTTTTATAATATTAATATAATATATAATAATAGTAATATAATAATATATATAATAGTAATATAATAATAATAATATAACAGTAATATAATATTACAACTGGACTTATCGTCGGGAAAACCTTTACCTTTACCTTTTTATAATATTAATATAATATATAATAATAGTAATATAATAATAATAATAGTAATATAATAGTAATAATATTATAATATAATAATAATTTATTTATATATAGGGCGGTTTCCAATCATAAAAACCACACATGCATTACATAACATAATATTATTAAGCAAGGTAAAACAATACAATTATATAGCAATAAATAACACACACACAACCTGATCAAGGGAACGGGAACCATAAACCCAATATATTAAAATGTATCATCGTACATTAGATAAATCTTGTGCAATATATTCAATATATTCCATTTCTCTCGTACACCTTTAATGATAAATATAATATATATATATATATATATATATATATATATATATATATATATATATATATATATATATAATATTCATATCGGGTTATATATATTCATATCATATTCATATTATAGTCATATATATTATATTCATATATATAATATTCATATAGGGTTATATATATATTCATATAATCATATATGTGTATATATATATATATATATATATATATATATATATATATACACACATACACATATATACATGCACACACACATATAGATATATAGATATGAATATTACATATTTTCCAACAGACCTCAACAACCTGAGGATACCTGCCATAGATGTGGGTGCAACGTCAGGAGAGAATGCTACTGGAACATGGCCAGACAACCCAGAAAACACACAGCAACACTATATGAATATTATATATGTGTGTTATATATATGAATACATATAAATATGAGTTATTAATATATGAATATAATATATGAATATATATTTATATAATTCATATGTTATATATAACCTTATATTACCTTATATGAATATGATACATATATGAATATTATATAACTATATATATGATTCATATATATTCATATATATATTATTCATATTTATATAAATAGTCTTACAGGGTTATATAAAATATAATATACAGTATGTATATATATATATTATATATATATAATTTAATTCATATGTTATATATAGCCCTATGTGAATATAATACATATATGAATATTATATATATGAATATATATGATTCATAGGGTTATAACATATATATAACATATGTTATATATAACATATGTTATATATAACCCTATATGAATATAATACATATATGAATATTATATATAAGTATATGAATATATATGATTCATAGGGTTATATTATTTATATATATATATATATATATGTTATATATAACCCTATATGAATATAATACATATGTGAATATTATATATAAGTATATATGATTCATATTTATATAATTCATGTTATATATAGCCCTATATGAATTTAATTCATATATGAATATTATATCTAAGTATATGTATATATATGATTCATATATATTCATATTTATATAAATAGTATTCTTATAGGGTTATATAAAATATAATTAATACATATATTCATATTTATATAATTCATGTTATATATAGCCCTATATGAATTTAATTCATATATGAATATTATATATAAGTATATGTATATATATGATTCATATATATTCATATTTATATAAATAGTATTCTTATAGGGTTATATAAAATATAATTAATACATATATGAATATTATATATAAGTATATGAATATATATGATTCATAGGGATTCATAGTTATATGTTATATATAACTCTATATGAATATAATACATATGTGAATATTATATATAAGTATATATGATTCATATTTATATAATTCATGATATATATAACATATGAATATAATACATATGTGAATATTATATATAAGTATATATGATTCATATTTATATAATTCATGTTATATATAGCCCTATATGAATTTAATTCATATATGAATATTATATATAAGTATATGTATATATATGATTCATATATATTCATATTTATATAAATAGTATTCTTATAGGGTTATATAAAATATAATTCATACATATATTCATATTTATATAATTCATGTTATATATAACCCTATATGAATATAATACATACATGAATATATATTGCTATCTACATATATTGCCTATTGTGAATGCATTGAATTACACAGGGCAGGCTGTCTAACGCACTGCCTGACACACATTTAAAAATTACATTAATTAATTTAAAAATTAATCTAAAGATGGGGAGAGTCTAGTAACGTCGTCGTTGTGCGGGACGCCGGCGGGGTGGGGTCCTTAGAGAGGGCCGATTTGGATCAGGCGCGGCCGAGGGCAGCCTCAGGGCGCGGCGCGGGGAGGGAAGAAGGACCCCTCGGCGTTGCCTTGACAACCCTTGACGAACCCGGAAGTGGAGCCAAGATGGCGTCGCGGGAACGGAGGCGGAGAAGCAGCCGGTCCGGGTCCGAGGGCGAGCGGGAGAGGAGCCGGAGGGAGGCCCGGGAGAGGTAGGGGAAGCGGAGATAGAGAGGCCCTCGGGGATTGTGGGAGCTGGAGTCCAAAACGCCGCGGAGGCCCAGGCCTCGAGTAGGCCCAGGCCTCGAGTATATATAGGCCTGGGCCTACTTGAGGCCTACTCGAGGCCTGGGCCTACCTACTTGAGGTATAAATATGTATAATAAAGATGTATTATCTATATATATAAAATGATAAAGTTGTTTGCGCAGTGACTATAACAACAAAACTAAACATCCCAGAAATACGAAATTTGGCAACACAATGCAAAAGGCTTGCCTCCCGGTTACAACAACACAACCACACCACAAAACCACAATCCGGACCCACAAAACTCACAACAACGCATCATGCGATAACAACACAACTAAACGCCCCAGAAATACAAAACTTGGCAACACAATGCAAAAGCCTTGCCTCCCAGTTGTAACAACACAACCACACCATAAAACCACACAGGACCCACAAAACTCACAACAAAGCATTGTGACTATAACAACACAACTAAACGCCCCGTAAATACAAAACTTGGCAACACAACGCAAAAGCCTTCCCTCCAGGTTGTAACAACACAACCACACCACAAAACCACAATCTGGACCCACAAAATTCACAACAACGCATCGTGACTATAACACAACTAAACGCCCCAGAAATACAAAATTTGACAACACAACGCAAAAGCCTTGCCTCCCGGTTGTAACAACACAACCACAACACAAAACCACAATCCGGACCCACAAAACTCAGAACAACGCATCATGACTATAACAACACAACTAAACGCCCCAGAAACACAAAACTTGGCAAAACAATGCAAAAGCCTTGCCTCCCAGTTGTAAGAACACAACCACAACACAAAACCACAATCCGGACCCACAAAACTCAGAACAACGCATCGTGACTATAACAACACAACTAAACACCCCAGAAATACAAAACTTGGCAACACAACGCAAAAGCCTTCCCTCCAGGTTGTAACAACACAACCACACCACAAAACCACAATCTGGACCCACAAAATTCACAACAACGCATCGTGACTATAACACAACTAAACGCCCCAGAAATACAAAATTTGACAACACAACGCAAAAGCCTTGCCTCCCAGTTGTAAGAACACAACCACAACACAAAACCACAATCCGGACCCACAAAACTCAGAACAACGCATC